>NC_137953.1:45048157-45235657 GCF_963924665.1 Micromys minutus
AATGAAAATCCCAAGTGATTAAGCTGGGGCCACTGGCAAAAAGGAGGATGTACCTGGGAAGATCAGCTCTAATACAGAAGGGTCCTAGATAACGTCCCCTTCTGTACTCCTCCTACACCTTGACCAAGATCTGAGGGTTTGGCCTGCTTGGGGCACCTGAGAGGAGAGCCTGGGTCTCTCTATGCCTGCACTAAGCTGAGGCTGAGCAAACTCTCCCTGGCTCTCCCGGCACTTGTGGGCAGCAGTGGACCTGCAGTGTCCGGCTGCACCATGGGGTGGAAGGAGTCTGATGCAATGCCCTACATATCAACCTGGCTTGGAAACATGGCTAAATGGTTTTTTCTGCCTTCAAAGAGTCAGTGATAGCTGAGGCAGAGCAAAGCCTCGCAAGGCCACGAGAAAGAGCTGCGCCCAGGCAAACAGGACCAGATGGGAGAGCACATGCCTTGCAGGGATTTTTAAGAGTAGAAGAGAGCAGCACCCTGTCCCTCACCCCATGCCCTACAGCACCCCTTTGTCTTCTACTTAAGTAACCAGCCTCCTGGAGAGCACGTGCAAGCCTGAGGGTCAACACCAAAAGCAAGTGAGACTCAAGGTCACCCCAGTGGTTTTTTTTTTTTTTTTCCAGCATCTAAGAGAATCAAGGGCAAGGATAGGAAGGTGTAAGTATTTTCAGTTATGTGGTCTACGCTGCTGAAGAACTGAACTGAAAGCACCTTGCCAGTCAACAGGATCATCAGATAGCAATGTCCACACTGTAGACAGAATAAGAGGCCATGGATTCTATTAAATTGTGAGTCAGCCTAAATAGTTCTGAAGTGAGAAATCCCTCAAGATATAAATACATACATACATACATACATAAATAAAAGATAGAGGGCAATACAGACCCCATAAAAACACACACAAATATTCACAGACAGGCCTCTCACAAACACACACACACACACACACACACACACACAGACACACACTTTGTTTTGTCCCCCTCTTCTTTTTTGCTTCTCCTCCTCTTTTGTTACAGGGTCTCTGGGACTCGACATACAGACTAAACTGTCCTGGAACTCCCAGTAATCCACCTGTTTCTGCCTCTCGAGTGCTGGGATTAATGGTGCCAGCCGTCACATACCCTGTAGTCAGGACTTTTCCAGCAAGAATGGATTCTTGTGTTAGTTGTATGGTCAATAGTTTAGCTGTGGCGTTGAGGCAGACAGGTCACGAGGTTTCCAAAAGGACATTCTGAGGTGAATTTGGTGAAAGGACAATATGGATAGGTGAAATTCAGGACCAACAGGGGAGAGAGCAACAATGGAGGCCATGGGGTCACTGCCTGAGACAGAAGGCAGGGCAGTTTGGGGGCCCAGAGGAGCCTTTGAAGCAGCTTTGCTGGGGAATATCAGGACCCACTAGCTCAGGATGCAGTCAGTTGAGAAGTTAGGCAATAGCAAGGATTAGGAATTATACGACTCTCCCACTTTTCCCCTCAGCCACCTGATTTCCTTTGCCCAGATTTCCAGAGAGGCTGGAGTCTAGGGGAGGGCAAGCATCCACCAGGCGAGCCACAGAAGGAAGCCAAGGTAAGACACCCCTTCCCACCAGACTCTCTACATCTACCCTCTTTCACCGTTTAGTTATTTGCTTTTAATTTTATTTATTTATTTTTTCATGCAAAAGCAAGAGGTTTATTTTCTGGCAAGTCAGAGTCAACCCCCAATCAACCACTGTGTGCAATTACTAGAAAGCTATCCCAAATGGCTATCTAAAGCAGCTTTTATACTTCTTAGAGGCACAGGTTACATCAGCAAGTTTACAGTTTACACTTATTGGCTACATATTGACCTTTAATCTATTGGCTAGCAAACACCAGCCAATACATTCTGAGAATTTTCTATTCAAGAATGCTTCTGTGAGTGAAGAATGGAACTTGGCCTAGTCTTGACCCAAGGCTAGAAGCTGGAACCTGACTTAGGCTTTACACAAGGCAGGTAGGTGTGATTCGGGCAAAGCCCCTAGGGTCATTCAGTCCCAGGGAGAGGGAGCTTGAATGTTCTATCTAGGAGTTTCTTCTGACACAGCTGTAGGAAGTCTTAAATAGAATAGATGTTGAGTTTGTAGCCCACTGTCACCAAGTCAAGAGGAGTAGTTCTACTGAGCTATCAGAGTCTGATTTGCAGGGACTGAGGCTAACAGTGGGTCAGACTGATTTTCCATGGGGTGACCTGGACATAGAAGCCTTTGTTCTTGAGTCCTTCCTGAGTGTGGATCCCCTGGGAGGAGGGAAACTGAATCAGATGTGAAATAATGGTCAGTATAAGTTTACTGACACAGAATTCATTGTTATAGTCGCAAAGAATCTGTCCTATGCAATACAGTTTAATTGAGAAGACAAAAACTGAAAATAAACTGAATTGTTTGAATTTACATAATTACAATAAAATATGATTAACAAAAACATAATAGTGTCATCCTAGTGGTACATCTTTTTTTTTTCTTCTGACCAAATACCCTGCCTAAGGTTTTGACATTTTCAGTTTTGTTTTGGAGAGAGTGTTTGAACATTTTACATTTGTATATGTTAGTTTAGATGGATTTAATAATAAATGTTTCAATACTGGATATCATTGCATACATATTGACATTACTTTAAGAGCTATGTATTTAAACTTTATTTTAAAAAAACAAAGATAAATGTACAGATTTTAAAGCATTTTTGCATAAAAGTATACAAATGCATTTTTATAAGGTTGTGATTAAGTATTTGTGGGTACATATACATACACATATGTATACATGTAACAATAATATAGGAAAAGAGGTTATTAATTTGAGGAGATGGAGAGAAACTGGGAGGGGCTGTAGGGAGGAAAGGGGGATGTGATAGAGTTCTATTTTAATTAAAATATATACTTTTTTTTTCTATTTTACTTAATCTTCATACAGTCTGTGAGTTGTTTCTGGGGCAATCCGAGCCTCTGGGGTTAGCATCCCACTATCAGTGACTGCATATTATGTCTGTTCTTTTGTGACTGGGTTATCTCACTCAGGATGATATTCTCTAGATGCAACCATTTTCTTTACTTTGGGCACTTGTGGTTTGAATATTATGTGTCGAGAGGAGTTTCTTTTCTGATCCAATCTATTTGGAGTTTGGTAGGCTTGTTTTATGCTCATGGTCATCTCATTCTTAAGGGTAGGGAAGTTTTCTTGTATGATTTTGTTGAAGATATTTACTGTGCCTCTTAGTTGATATTCTTCGCCCTCTTCTATTCCTATTATCCTTAGGTTTGGTCTTCTCATTGTGTCCTGGATCTCCTGCACATTTTGGATTAGGAACATTTTGATTTTTGCATCTTCTCTGACTCCTTTGTCTGTGTTTTCAATGTTGTCTTCGGCCCCCAAGATTCTCTCTTCCATCTCTTGTAGTCTGTTGGAAATGCTTGCATCTGTGACTCCTGATTTCTTTTTTAGGTGTTCTACCTCTAGGGTCATCTCTTTTAGTGTTTTCTTTATTGTGTCAATTTCCATTTTAAATTCCTTCTTCCATTCCTTCATCCCTTTGGTTCTATTTTCCTCTTGTTCTTTGAGTTCTTTGAGTGTTTTTCTTGTTTCCTCTTTAAAAGCTTCTAATTCTTTATGCTTTTCCTCCCATTCTTGTTTAAGGATCTCTATCATTGTCTTGAGGTATGATTTGAGGTCTGCGTCTTCTTTTTCTGGTGTATTTGGCATTCCGCTGTTTGCTGTGATGGTAGAGCTGGGTACTGGTATTGCCAGGTTGTCTTGGTTTCCCTGGGGTAAGTTCTTTCCCTCTCCTCTTGCCATCTTGTTGTCAGTCTTGTGTTCCTGGATCACTGCTGGATCACACTGGCTCACCACTGGCTCACCTCTGGTTCACTGCTGTTCCAGACCTGTGTCCCTGGATCACCTCTGACTCACCTCTGCCTCACTGCTGATCCTGGTGGAGGGTGGTCTGAGTGCAGTTTCTCACTCCTTGTTTTCTGGCTGGGAATAGCTGATGCAGGGTTACTGGTTCCCTTGAGCAAGTTGGGGCGGAGAGGGGGAAGCGGGGACCGCATGCTGGCTCACCTTTGGCTCACTGCTGTTCCTGGTGGCAGGTGGTCTCTGTTTTTAATTTTAATTAACAAAAAAAGGAAGTCACTCTCTGATGACTGATTCCTGCCTTATTTTGTATCATCTGACCCTTGCTCATCACCACAGAAAAATCCATAAACCAGGTCCTCCACGAATGTGAGGCAGGCTACCCTCACCCAGACTGGATCACATGATGGTGCATTTTGTTGTCTGTCAAGGAAGGATGCGAGATCATGAGCCTGGACCCCTCTGATCTGAGACTAGAGTGGTTTGAATAAGAATGACTCCGGTAGGCTTGCAAGTTTGAATGTTAGGTCCCCAAGTGAATCTAGCTGTTTGGGAAAGGTTAGGAGATGTGGTCTTGCTGGAGAAGTTGTGTCACTAGGGTTGGGCTTTAAGGTTCCCAAAGAGACTGGCTCCCAGAGGAAGAGGACTTGGGATGCCCTGGGAATTCAGCCTGGAAAAGGAATGGGGCATGTGGCAGGATGGGCAATCACCAGTGCTTTGGTCAGCATCCCTGTGCCTGGTCACCATCTCTCTCTACCCTTCCCCAGATACCAACTTACAATGTATCCGCAGCCTTATAAAGCATTACTAATTTCTTCTTAAAGGGGAACACATCATCCACCTGTTGCAGGCCTTGTGGGCCCTGATTCTCCACTTGGTTATGTTGGGTTTATTCTTTAAAAAAAAAATTTCTTTCTTAAGCCGAGAATTGCTTGAAATCTTTTTCTGACTTTTCTGGTTTGTTTTGTGTTACTTTCCTCCTCTGCCTTCTTCTGGGGCCAAGATGGGAGGTGGGCACAGAATTATTTCACAGGCAACAAGCCACCTTATTTGGCCTGCATGATTGTAGTGCTTGCCTATACCCATGGTACTCAAGCTATGACTTGGAGCATCATTTACATTTGGTGATAATGAAGCAGTCAGTACAGTACCTCAGAGGCTTTGTGGGTAGGTCCAGCAGGAAACTCAGTTACATTAATTTTATTTCTAAATTTCTGGGACTTTTGACTAGAGGTCAGTCCTGTACATGGAGAACACACTCTGTCCTGTGGATCAGGGGTGGGTGGTAGGGTGGGTGGGGGCATGGGTCACAGGCCTGGGTTTGTCTCCTCCCCTCTGGCTGCTCAGATAGCATTAGAGACAGCTGAGCAGTGTCAGAATGCCCGGGCACAGTGCTCTTCTCCACTTGTTTTGTGGGCAGCTGCTGTGTTTGCAGAGCCCAGAACCACTGAAAGCTTATTTCTGGCTCTTTCCCATCACTGTGGCTTTGAACTGATGTTGGCTTTACAGCAGAGAAAAGGGCATGACACAAACTGCTCCACATTTCTTTCCTGCCAACTCAGGCATCTATTTCCCACCCACCCAGTGAAAAAATATGAGTAGGTGTACTGGTTGGTTTTCTGTCATTTGGACACAGCTGGAGTTATCACAGAAAGAAGCCTCAGTTGAGGAGATGCCTCCATGAGATCCAGCTGTGAGGCATTTTCTCAACTAGTGATCAAGGGGGAAGGCCCAGCCCATTGTGGGTGATGCCATCCCTGGGCTGGTAGACCTGGGTTCTATAGGAAAGCAGGCTGAGCAAGCCAGGGGAAGCAAGCCAGTAAGTAACATCCCTCCATGGCCTCTGCATCAGCTCCTGCTTTTTGACCTGCTTGAGTTCCAGTCCTGAATTCCTTTGGTGATGAATAGCAATGTGGAAGTGTAAGCTGAATAAACCCTTTTCTCCCCAACTTGTTCTTGGTCATAATTTTTGTGCAGGAATAGAAACTCTGACTAAGACAATCTGGTTTTGGGAAATTCACCCTCTTACCACTACATGATCTAGGTTTGTCCAAAAGGAAGTTGTAATCTGTCCCCAGAATTTTATTTCAGTTTTGATTTAACTGCCTTGTACTCGGGTATTAAGGAGTCCATGGTATAGGTTGGGATGGTTCCTAAACTCAGGTTAGATGATGGTTTCTTTGGTGTACTTTTAAAAAATTCATTAGTACAACTCTGCCATTTCTACATGTGCCAACATTTTCCCATTCCCAACAATCACTCCCCCACCCACCAGAAGGATAAGCCGAGTGTGTCCAGGTACTTTCCAACTAGCATACCTCTAGGGGGTTTTCGATTTCTTGTCATTATGAAGATGTTAAATTTGCGGCAGGAGAGATGGCTCAGGGGTTGAGAGCATTTACTGTTTTTGCAGAGGACCCAGCATTCAATTATAATCTCTTGCATAAAGACTCACAACTGTCTGGCAACCAGTTTTAGGAGACCAGTTCTCTTTTGCCTCCCTCACACTAGGCATGCATGTATTCAACATACATACATGCTAGAAAACATCCATGCCTATCACATAAATAAGTTTTTTGCTTAATAAATGTATGTATGTAGTATGCACTTCAGATCATGTCATTGGTAAATTGTCTGTCAGAGGTGATAGGAGTTGAAAGCTTGCCCCTTCTGAACCCTGTCTTAGCTCCGTGAAGAGGTAGTAGACATGACCACCGTCTTCCTAGCTGCTCCGTGGAACACTCTTCACCTTCTGTCTCCAGCAGACCATATGGTGACCAGGAAGGCTCAGCATCTTCACTGATGATGTCCTGTGTATCCTCTTCTGGTCCTTGAGTCTCACAAAGCTTCTTGTCCTGTCCTGGATCCATCCCTGTGTTTCCAAGTGTTTGATCTGCACAGGTGTATGGTTTGGGATCCATTTCCACTATGGCACTTGCTTCATCTCAGAGTGAATATGGACCAGCCAATTGCTGCTTGGCATCCAGCTCATGAAAACAGAACGTTGCACATATGCACACATGAGTGTATACACACAAATGCCCTTGCCAAGACCTTGAAGAATGAATGTAAAACACCAGTAATCATTAATACTTGTTTACCAAACTTTGGAAGGCTTGCTTGACAACCCTCTGTTGTGTTTGTTAAAACTCAATCTTCCAGCCTACTGCTCAGGCTTTGATAAAAACTTTAGGGAGTTAGGTCTAGATAGCCCTGCTTTGATGGGCTTCTTAATAGTTCTTAAATGCACATAATTGAGCTACTGTTGTGTTCTATAAAAAAGAAAAATAGCTGAGCAGGAGAGATGGCTCAGTGGTTAAGGAATTGACTGCTCTTCTAGAGTTCAGTTCCTAGCCAGCAACAACATGGCGGCTGTAATGGGATCCAATGCCTTCTTCTGGTGTGTCTGAGGAGAGCAACAGTGTACTCACATACATTAAACAAGTAAACAAGTCTGAAAGAAAGAAAGAAAGAAAGAAAGAAAGAAAGAAAGAAAGAAAGAAAGAAAGAAAAGGCAGAGATGTGTTTAGTAGAGGCATAGTATGGTGTAGAGGAAGGGGGGTACCTCTAAGGGTCCATGCTGAGGCATCCCTTACCTCTGAGCTACCAGCCACTATATAGTAGAGAATAGAGTTTAATTTAGGGCATGGGGAGGGGAATTAAGGGGGTAGTAGAGACAAAGGCAAAGACACACACACACACACACAGAGAGAGAGGGAGAGAGAGAGAGAGAGAGAGAGAGGGAGGGAGGGAGGGAGGAGGAATAGAGAAGGCTGGCCATAAACATTTCAAAAGAGATGGGGAGAGGAATGAGGAAAGAAGTGACAGAAAGGGAAGAGAGTGAGGAGGGGGCAAGCAGCCCCTTTTACAGTGAGTCAGGCATACCTAGCTGTTGCCAGGTAACTCTGGGGTCGAGCCTACAAGAACGGCTAACAGTTACTACTTTATTATGTATGTTTATGTAATTATATATTATATTAGAAATAAATTAATAGTGAAGTTTAATTCTGCATAATTTGGCATTTCACCTCTATTCCCACTTGCTCTTTTGTCGCCCAACCTCGATCAGCAAGGAAGACACGACCTGGGAAAGATTTCTTCAAGCAGTTTATTCAGGAACCTGAACAAGCTTCTTCTTCAGCTTCTGCTTCTGACTCCGCCCCCGGGGAACGCCCACACAGGCTTAAATCCCCTTGAGCCTGCCAACCCCTGTAAGCCACATGGGCCCTGCAGATAGGCTGCTTCAATGCGGAGGCAGGCAAGCTGAACGGGCACAGCCACATAAGGTCTTGTTTACTACTGAGAGCCCTCACCATCAAGGAGGTGGCAGGCAAAAAGCAGCACCATCTTAGGGGCGTGGCACCTCGCAGCTCTCTACACTCTTCACTTTTTTTTTTTTTTTTACTATTTTTTACTTAAAAATTATTTTATTTATGTGTTCAGGTATTTTGCCCGAATGTCATGTCTTACGCCATGATCATGCAGTTTCTGGAGAAGCCAGAGAGGGCATCAGATGCTCTGGTACTGGAGTTAAGCGGTTGTGAGCCTCCACGCTGGTGCTAAGAACTGAAAAAGTGGTTAGTGCTCTTAACCACCCAGCTACCTTTCCCATCCCCCACCATGCTTTTAATTAATCATCTACTATGTTTCTAAGCTGACTACAACACTCACAAAATAGTATGTGTATACCATTGATTATTTTCCAAAGAGATGCTATAACAGAAATTATGAGAGTGGCCATGTTCATATACCTTTCTTCTGTAATTCTTGACTGATAGTTTGAGTGACCTGACTGGGTCATGGCTGTAAGTGGGATTTAATTGGTGACTCAGCATCCTGTGCCTCTGCCCTCGCACCCTTGACAAGACAGTAACGTCTGGATAAGCTGCATCTTATGGTATATGGAGCAAAGCCACTATTGGTTTCTAGTAGATACACATATTTACAAATAAGTCACAGAGATCCTAAGATTAGTTGTCATTACGGTATAATCTAGTCTCGTTCTGCCCAATGAAATCAAAACCTCTATTCATTGCTCGTGCATCATCCACTACACCTGAGTGCCTTGGGTTAATTTGAAGTTAATTGGGATGTAGCTCGATCTTAGGGAGCTTACTGGGCGTGCAGGGAGCATGGTGGCCCATGCCTGTAGTCACAGCACTCGGGAGGTAAACACTGAGAGATCAAAGTGTTGCCCCCTTTCTTTCTCAGGTTGCTTTTGGCCATAGTATCTTCTTATCACAGCAATAAAAGTCCCAACTAAGTCAATCCATATACCGTATTTTGCTTATTTACTTGTCTGGAATTTGAGTTATTTCTGCCTTTTGGCTATTGTGGTCTCTGCCATGAGCATGGGTCACACAGTTATGGCATCCAGTACTTGTTCTTAACTGTTCCTTTATACCCTGTAGATGAATTAGAAGCCACTGTGACAATACTATCTTTCCTGTTTGGGAACCTCCCAAACTGTTTTCTACAGTGGTTCTCCTGTTTTACATTTCTACTGTTGGCAGGAATGGAGATTACTGTCACGGCTTTTTGTTAAAGTTATTGTAATAGGTGTGAAATGGGATTTCACTTCTGTCCTGGGTATGTCTGTGTCTCAGTCTCTGTCTCTTACTGAAAGTCATCTCCTTTCCTGTAGGGTCACGTGAGGAGCTGACAAGCTTACATGTTCTGAAGACACACGGGCAGCCTGTACAGAGGTCCATGCAATGAAGAACTGGAGCCTTATGCCATGAAATAGCCCGTGTCTTATAGTCCCACTATTCTCCTTGCTTCCTGAATAGAATTCCAAGTTCAGAATGCATTATCAAGGCTTAGGGTGTTTTCAAATGCCATAAAAAATTAAGAGGCCAGGAGGCAGAGGCAGGTGGATCTCTGAGTTCCAGGTCAGACTGTTCTGCTAAAGTTCCAGTACGGGCAGGACTACACAGAGACCCTATCTCAAAATAAATAAATAAATAAATAAAATTAAAATCAGAAGCGTTATAATAAGATGGAGAGTTGACCCAGCAGTTAAGAGCAGTTGTTGCTCTAGCAGAGGACCTGGGTTCAGTTCCCAGCACTCAAGAAGCAGCTCACAGTCATCTGCAACTCCAGTCTGGGAGATCCGATGCCCTCTTCAAACCTCCAAGAGTGTAAGGAATGTATGTAGTACACAGAGGTGCATGAAACCAAAACTCATGCATAAAATAGTAAAATCAATAGTTAAAAAAAAAACCTATTTCTATGTCTCAGGGAATGTCTAAGACAAGGATCAATACCAAAAATTGTAATGGGACCTCGATATGAGTGCTGTGCAGTTGAATTCTACACTAACACACATCGGGATTCACACACACACATACAATATACATGCACACAAAGTTCTTAAAAGGTTTTATAAAAAAGTGTCTGCAGAATGCTATCAAGCAACACAAGGAGACCTTCAAGAAGCCAGCAGACGAAACCTCTGGGTCAGGAGCACAGTACAGTGTTAGAGTGTGTGTTTAGCATGGATTCAATCTTCAGTGCCAAAATAAACACGGACACTAAAGTTTTCTCTTTGTTTGCTTTGAGACAAGGTCTCTCTACTTAGCCCTGGATGACCTGAAACTCACTATGTTGACCAGGCTGGCCTTCAACTCAGAGAGATCCACCTGCCTCTGCCTCCCAAGTGCTGGGATTAAATGTGGTTTGATGTGATGCCCAACAGAAAACTAAAGTTCTTAATTGTTTTTATTGTGTTTGTTCTCCCTCAGTAACAGAAGCAGAATTTATTAAGACGACAACAATGACTCGTATGTCCTGTCACATGACAGACAGGAGATGGAGATGGCTTGATAAGACTGACAAATCGGGCTGGAGAGATGTCTCAATGGTTAGAGCACTGCCCGCTCTTCCAGAGGTCCTGAGTTCAAATCCAAGCAACCACACAATGGCTCACCATCACCAGTAGTGGGGGGTCTAATGCCCTCTTCTGGTCTATCTGAAAGACAGCTACAGTATATTCATATCCAGTAAATAAATAAGTAAATCTTTTTAAAAAAGACTTTGACAAGTCAGATCCAGGACAACTTAGACATCAACAGAATAAAGCATGTTGATATATTACGAACCACTTGGAATAATCCATGTTTAGCATAACAGGACTATAGGGAAGGCACAGTGGCTCAGCAGGTTAAGAGGCTTGCTGCCAAGCCTGGTGATCTGAGTTTAATCCTGAAAACTCACAGCGTGGAAAAAAATAAGCAAGTGCCATAAATTATCCTCTGATCTCCTCTCATGTGCCAAGGCATATGTTTGCCTGCTTAAAAAGAAAAACCCTAATAGTTTTAAAAATAGAATAGATTAGGTAGCAATACATACAAATCAGGGGGAGAAAGGACTCCTTTGAAGCCTCACTGGCAAATGTGACTTCACGTTGTACTGAATGTATTCTGTATTATGAGATAGGCCTTGGGGATCAAGGGTGGAGGACTGTGGTTTTAAATGACATATTTGGTTATCAGGTTGATTTGGACAGTTACTGTTGACAAGCTCTATAGTCACCAAGATACTTTCTTGTGAGAGATTATCTAGGTGGTTAACTGAAACACACCCAGTACATTCCCTGACCTGCAGCCCCTAGAAAGCATAAGAGGGAAAACTAGCTGAACACCCACATTCCTCTCTTCCTGTTTCCTGACTGTGGTTGTTCCTGACCGGTTCTTAGACAACTAAGAGTGGATGTGTAGCCGACAGGGGAGGGTTGCAGCACACCCTGAAAGGAAAGTAGTCAGAGATTTCAGCATGCCACTCAGAATGGAATATGGGTAAGACATGAATCACCTATTTCTGGAGTATTTTCATGTTGCAGTTCGACTCCATGAGATTAAATCCTTGAGAAAGGAAACCTCAGAGCAAGTGGATTGTTGTATTTACAAGGCAGTACAAACTAGGGACAATGAGAAGGTTCAGTGAGGAGACCTTGCTGCCAGCCCTAACTCCAGCACCCACTCAGTGAAAAGAGAACCAACTCCCACTGAAGTGTTTCTAGTTCATTTCTTTGAATGGATTCAGTCCTCTTCCGAAAGTCTTGAGTGAAGAGGCATTTCTAGCTACACAAATGGATACATATCTCTATATGGAAAATTTGGTGTTTCTTTAAATTCTTACATGACATTACCTACAAGCAAAAACCATAAGTACATAATACAGAATGGAAACCGTGGTGGGAATATAGAATCCAAAACAGTTTCAGGAAATAATTGTCTCTAGACAAGAAGCTGAAATGAGCTGTCATTGTGTCTTCATGGATTTAACCAAAGGGTCCTCCTAAGGGTTCTTTCAACTGTAACTGATAATATGCACCAAACACAGCAATGACCTTTAGAGCAGAAGCTATGAATCTGCTCTGTCAAGAAAGCAGATGTTAGGATGCCATATTATACCCCAAGCAGCATCTTCTGATATTTTGTCAAAGCGAACATAACAAGGCAAAAAAAACCAAAAAAGTTTATGATAGTTGTGACAGCTAGTCTAACCAGGCCAATTAACACACCCAAGAGAATCAATAACCAAAGGAAATTTGGGTGGGAAGAACCGGGCCAACAATAACCAGGTACAGTTGGCAAAGACATTCCAGAGGGTAGTCTAAACAAGGGTTACCACATGTGTCTGGAGCCAGTCTTTTAGCTTGGACAGCAAAACAGAATCTTACAAAGCAGTTAGAATCACCTTGTCTCTGAGGTTTGGGGATCTCACAGAGAGAAGAATCACAACTCTGGGTAATTTTTTTTTTCCTGGAGAAAGAGCTAAAGATGGGCTCCAGTGAATTGGGTGACAGCAGAGAAAGAAAGAACCCTGGGAAAGGTGGAGTGGTACTGACCCCTGAACCACTGTGTGACTTCACTTCAGAGACCCATGCTGAGCTGGTGGCATGGAGACTCGAAGCTGTGAGACCAACAGCTAAACTGCAAGATGGCCAGAGTACAGCTGACTTTGCAACCTGAAGCGGGGTCTCACAGTGCCAAAAGATCCTGGGAGCTGACCTTGCCCTGAGTTGCTCTGAGATGGCAGAAAGGAAAGCCCCCTGCTGAGGCTGCAAGGGAGCCCATGACCCTCTCTGAAAACCAGAGTGACAGAATGATTCCAGATCGCTAGATCACCAGATCACCAGATCACCAGATCACCAGATCGCCAGATCACCAGAAGAAGCCCTTGGTCGTGCATCCACTGAGGAGGAACCTGGGTGGGAGCCAGAATCTATAGAGAAATTTAGATGCCAGATCCAAGCAGCTCACTCAGGAAGCATCATGGGATGGGCCAACACTAGAATCCAGATACCTGAATGGACCCGGACACTCCACCTATGAAGACAACCTACTAATCAAACCACCTGTAACCCAGTCTCCCAAGGGAGGTGAAGAGCTGAGAGTAAGTCTGCCCTTAGGCTCTCTGGGGGAGCTGCAAGTATTCTTTGCCATGGAGACACCTCTTTGTTCTCATTGGACATCAGATCCTCAAAGCTGGAAACCTTTCAGATATGAATGCTGGGAACTGAACTTGGATCTTCAGCAAGAGCAACAAGTAGTCTTAAAACTGAGACATCCGTCCCCATTTTTTTCCATAGGAAAACAAGACAAAACCACCCCAATATACTGTTGTTATTATTAATTACTATTACTATTAGAGAGAGAGTATGTGTGTGTGCTTTGTGTGCTAGGTAGTGTATGTATGTGTGTGTTGTGTGTGCTATGTATGGAATATGGTGTGTGTGTATATGTAATGTGTATGTGTGGTATATGGTATGTATATGGTGTATGTGTATTGTGTGCATGTGTATGTGTAGTATATATGTGTGTATAGAGTGTATATTTTTATGTGTGGTTTTGTGTGTGTTGTGTGTGTAGTGTGTAGGTGATGTGATGTGTATATATGTTTGTATAGAGTGAATATGTGTATGTGTTGTGTATGGTTGTGTTGTGTGTTTGTGTGTGTGTAGTGTCTGTAGTTTTGTATGTGTGGTCATGTGTGTGTCGTGTGTGTGGTATGTATATGTGTGATTCATACATGGGGTGTGTATGTATATCTCTGTATGTAGAATATGTATGTGTATGTGGTTGCGTGTATGTGTGTGTGTGTGTGTGTGTGTGTGTGTGTGTGTGTGTGTTTATTCCAGAGAAAAAAAAATTTAGGTTTGTCATGTGGTAAGGTAAACAAGTTTACATGCTGAGTCAATTTTTTTTAGCCTTAGCCTAAAACAATTTGTCCAGTGTTAAGTAGCTCATACTCCTGAAAATAACGTGTCACAGACTTCTGTACAGAAGCCTAAGAGAGCTCATTGTGCCATCATTAATGAAGACCATGAAAGTAATGAGGATGAATTGGGAAGAGGAAGGTCAATCACAGTACAGGGAAGCCAGTGCGGGTCACCTGGGAGGCAGACACAAGGACCTGGCATGAGAAAGCGCCACAAGGAAACCTATTATTGTGTATAAGGTCGTTTATACTAGTAAAGTTTTAAAAGATAGAGCATAAAGTCTACCTAAAATTATAACTTAATAGAATATTCTCTCTGACAAGGAAAAAATGTATCAATGTCATTAGCCATCAGAGAAATATAAATTAAAATTCATTTGAGAGTCCGCTCCACTCACTCAGAATGGTTATTGTCAAGAAAACAAATGAAGCACATGTCTGAGAGGACACGGAGAAAAGGGACCAATGTTCTCTTCACAGGTGCAGCCATCTCTGAGGTCTAAGATGACATCAGACTGGAGGTTTCTCAAAAAGATAAAAGTAAACTACCATATAGCCCAGCTCAACCATTTCTGGGCATGCACCCAAATTCTCTGTGTATGTCTTACCACAGGGTCCTATTCAGTCTTGTTCATCGCTGCTCTGTGCACAACAGCCAGAAAATGGAATCAGCCTAGATGTCCACCAGCTGATGAACAGATAACAAAATACGTTTCATATATAAAGTAGAGCTCTATTCGGCTATAAATAAAAATGAAAATATGAAACTTGTAGCTAAACGTGGAATGATAAACTACTATATTGAATTCCAGGCTCGAAGGTAAACCGTGTGTATTCCCCTCTCCTCTGAAGTTCCTAGCTTCTGATTCTGATGTGATGCAGGAGTGACATTTGTTTAGATGAGAGAGCAAGAGAGGGTGCTGTGAGAGGGAAATGAGGATTGGAGGAAGGTTAAAATGTAACAGTACATGTATGGCATGAGGATTGGAAGGGGTATGAGGATTGGAGGGGGTATGAGGATTGGAGGGGTATGAGAATTGGAGGGGGTATAAGGATTGGAGGGGTATGAGGATTGGAGGGTTATGAGGATTGTAGGGGTATGAGGATTAGAGGGGGTATGCTGATTAGAGGGCTATGAGGATTGGAGGGGTAAGAGGAATGGAGGGGGTATGAGGATTGGAGGGGGTATGAGGATTGGAGGGGTATGAAGATTGGAGAAGGAATGAGGATTGGAGGGGTTATGAGGATTGGAGGGGGTATAGGGATTGGAGGGGGTATAGGGATTGGAGTGGGTATTAGGATTGGAGGGGGTGTGAGGATTGGAGGGGGTTATGAGTATTGGTGGGTCATGAGGTTTGGAGGGGTTATGAAGATTGGAGGGCGTTATGAGGATTGGTGGGTTATGAGGATTGGAGGAGGTATGAGGATTGGAGGGCTTATGAGGATTGGAGGGGGTTGGTCAAGACAGAAGGATTAAGTAAGGATCTGAGTGATCAACTAAAACTAAAAATGTAAGAACACAGTGTAAGAAAATTGTTATCCCATAAATGAACTTAAAAATATTGAAAAATAGTTAATATGCGGTTGTTGCTAAGATTTGAATATAGAATATGCAGGGGTTACAAATATTTGAGTAAGATTAACAGGACCTTTGAAAAGGATTAATTAGATAAAGAAAACAGCGAAAACCATCTCAAGACACATTTGACTTTTTTGAGTTTATAAACCCATCATTTTCCCTTTCCTCCATCTACAGCCTCTCATACTCCTCCCCTTGTGGTCTTACAAATACACATCCTCTTTTACATTAATGGTGCTATATGTACATAGGTATGTGTCAGGAACGACCATTTGGAGTTGGATGACCAACTTTTGTGTCTTCTTCCCTGGAGATGACTGCTTCTGCCATAAGATCCCTCAGCTTCTGCCATCAGATCCCTCAGCTTCTGCCATCAGATCCCTCAGCTTCTGCCATCAGATCTGTCAGCTGCCTATAGTAGGGTTGGTGCCTTAAGGTCTTTAATTCAGATTATTTCTGAAAACAGTCTAAGTAGCATCCTTAAACTGATTTAAATACGTATTAAATCCCCAAACCAAGGACAAGGTAACAAGAAGATAAACATCAGGACAGGGAAAAAGAAATATTTCTCTCCATAGTTAATATATATCAATTAAAAGAGGGGTAAAATGAAGATTTCTTTAAAAATAAAATTACACTAAAAAATCTGAAAGCTAGTCAGGGCAGTAGCCCAAATAAAAATTTCTTTTATCAAAGATAAAATGTAAGAGCTGGTAACATTTTCTGTAGAGGGATGACTGTAAATATTTCGTACCGTGTAGTCTTGTGGTTTATGTCAACTCCTTTGCAGGACAAAAGTAGGGCAGATAGACAGCAGGCAAAGTGATGACCAAAATGTGCTCCAAGACGTCTTTCTCGCAGATGTGGTTGGCCAGGGTCAGGACCCAGACACAAAGGTTGCTGCTCCTTGAGTTTAGTTGTTGAAAATATTCGAGTCCTGAAGGACTGCTTGACTATATTTACCTGTCATATTTTAACTCTTGCTTTAAAAAACTTAATGAATTCATAAAGAAAGTTATATTACACTGATTTTAGTCTTCAGAAAAATCGCTCTGGTTCATTTTGTAACACTGTAGTAAAATACGACAGACTGGGCCTGGGCAAGTTAAAAGGAACAGTAACTTATTGGCTCATGGTTCTGGAGATTGTGACCAGCATCTAATGAGGGTCTTCTTGCTCTGTCAGCCCTTGCTGAAAGGGCTGCAGGAGATACAGCTTACCGCTGGTGTTCCTTCACAACCCTTCCTATCACACTCCACTTCCGAATGCTGTCCTACTGGTGATTAAGCTTCCAACTTGTGTCTCTTAGGGGACAGACACACTGAATGAAACCATAGCAAACTCCACATGATGCGTGTGTGCTAGAATTCATGATCAAGTTTTCTGTTTGAGCAATGAAATTTGGCTATCTGTTCTTGAGTAATGGTGTCATGTTCGTCATCTAAAAAACTTACCTCCAATATGTAGCTGCTTAAAGCAATGGCCAATTCTTTCTTTATAATTTTGTAGCATAGTAGATTGGGCAACTTTGCTCTATGAAGGTCAGCTGAGTGTAAGTATGGGACTCACCTAGAGAGGCTGAACTTGTTGTAATGGCTAATTTTATTTATTTTTCTCCAGAAAAGACTATTTTTTTTATTCAAGGAACTGCAAATAGGAAACCAAAGGAGGAATCCCTGGGCTGGAACAAATGCAGGCACCCCATCACCCAACAAAGGGAGAAGATGGTCCCTATACCTCTTTCTCATCAAAGTGCCCCTCCTCTCCACGGCAGCTTCCAATGAGTGTGGCCCCATCGTCCCTGGGTTGGAGTAGTCAGTAACAAGCCTGCTGCACCCCAGCCTCCCTTCCCCCCTCGAGTGTCTTGGGAAAGATGAATGTTTGGTACCAGGAGCAACCGTAATGGTGGGTGTCCGAGAATGAAAATTGAACAAAATAATAAACGTGCAACTGTCCAGAGGTAGTTTGTGAACAGAAGGAAAGGATGGAACCCGTACCTTTCCGGGCAGAGAGGAGGAAGGGGAGGTGGGGCAAGGCTAGATTCTCATTAGTGCCCCACTGGAGTAAGGGAAGAGGCAGATGAGGAAGCAGCTGAGGCAGTTTAGCGCTCCAGCTGCCTTAGGTGAAGGCCAGAGAACAGGATGTAACCCTGGAGGAAGGTGGTATGGCCCATCCATCACTTCATCAGGTCCTATGTGAGGGCGAGGTGGGCGGGGCCAACATTTGTCCTGCTTTTGGTAGGTCAAGGGGCTTAGCTAACCTAGTGCAGGATCTAGGTAAAGTAAGGCAGCAGTGGCTGTGAAACCTACCCGGTGACAGTTTGGTGGGGGCATGTTGGTATCTAGATCACACCTGTTGTTGCCAGGTCAGCCAACTGGGGTTTGTCAGAATGGGATGGGGCCCTTGAGAGCCAAGGAGCGTGAGGCATGATGTGTGTTCCCTGCTCCTCCTCTGAGGACCCCTAGGAGATACCGTCATCTTTTTCCTTCTCCATGTTTATGCATCTTGGTTTCTTCCCCGAAACTACAGTAGTTTTCCATGTTTTGACAGCACCTTTATCTTTTAGTCCTCTGGCCTCTAGGTCTCTTCGGTGCTGGCTTTTCACTGGGCTTCTTTGGAGGTTGCTTGCCCTGCCTGCCTGGGCCTCGCTTCTCAGTCCTATACTTTTCCTTTTCATGCATGGAGGTCAAGGGCTGCTTGGACATTGAGCTGGACTCGCTCATTCCCCCATTCTATGGAGCAGTCAGAGTGACTGGCCGTAACTGCTCTCTTGGGGACTAATCAACCTCAGAAATGGCCCAATTCTGCAATGGTGCTTTTAATTCCTTTGGAGATTTACTGGTGTCTCGGGCTCCCCAGAAGGAGGGAAGCGAGTCCCTGGACAGAATCACTTGCCAAGCTTCTGCTAGGTCATGCTTCCTCTTGGACAGGTAAGTAGAATTTATAGCCATGTTTTTCACAATGACATAACAGAGTACCTACGAAATGGGCAAAGGACAGGGGATTGTGAACAGGCCGAACTCGAAGAGGAGGTTCTGGATCTTCTGGGGTTAACCCACAAAGCTGTACAGAGCACTTAGCTAATTGCCTGCAGAATTCAGCCTGTCCCCCATATGCCTTTGGAATCATGCTGTTTGTGATCTCCCATTCTAGATCTTTCTCAGCATCACTGTTTAGACTGAATCAACTAGATTAGTTCAGGCCAATCATTAAGCATAAAGGACCCAATGACCTTACAGCTTAGTGCTGTTGAATGCACGCCACCAGCCAGGCCAATGTGTGTAATGTGTTTGTGTAATGTGTCTGTGTAACGTGTCTGTGTAATGTGTCTGTGTAAAGTGTCTGTGTAAAGTGTCTGTGTAATGTGTCTGTGTAATGTGTTTGTGTAAAGTGTCTGTGTAATGTGTCTGAGTAATGTGTTTGTGTTATGTCTTCTAGCTTCCAGATAAGTTCTATGCAGAGACTAGAACCGCTTATTTAATTAATTTAGCTTTCTACTCCACCTGCTATCACTAAGAAGAAAAGCTCTGCGACGATTTTCTGTTAGACCTCTGAGTACTAGCAAAGGACATGTTTTTCCATGTGAGCCCTAAGTCTGACCTCAGGGTACCAGTATAGATGCATCATTCATTGCCCGGTAACCCTCTTACCAGTAAAAGACTGGGGTTGTTTTCTTTCAAATTTTTCTTAAATATAGTTCTCCCTTCTAGAAATTCTTCAACTCTAGGCTTTTCTCCTCATGCTGTCCCCCATACCCTGCTCAGAGCTTTAATTCCCTTGTCCTAGATGACTGGGAGTTAGTATTCTGCTAGCAGCCTTCAGATGAAGATGTAGAACTCTCAGCTCCTCCTGCACCATGTCTGCCTGGATCCTGCCACACTCCCACATTAATGATAATGGACTGAACCTCTGAAGCTGTAAGCCAGCCCCAATTAAATGTCCTTTATAAGACTTGCTTTGGTCATGGTGTCTCTTCACAGCAATAAAACCCTAAGATACTGGCTTATCTTTCTAGAAAAAACAAGATGGCTCTGCTGGTAAACTTTTTGTATACAAGCCTGACCACCTGAGTTTGATCCCTGGATCCCTTGACAGAAGGCAAAAACTGAGTCCTAAAAGTACCTCTCCAGTCATGCTGTGGCACACACATGTACAGCGTACGCACATGAAGGACAATGATAACAATAAAAGATTTTTTATTAAAAATAACAAAAGAGATTTTTTTTCTTACTCATGAAAAACCATCATCAGATATGTATCCAAACAGTTGAACTCAGGTAGTGCCCACCTGAGGTACAGAGGGAGGGAGAGACAGGACTCCAAGTTTGACTCCAGCTTGGGCTACAGTGAGCCCATCTCAAAGGGCAAGGGCTATGGCTCCATAGTCATGTGTTTGTCGAGTTCCCACAAGACCCTGCACTTGAGGCCTTGCACTATAAGAAACTTGATCTAACGGTTTAAGTCTCTTAGAGCATTCTGTGCTTTGCCTGCTACCTTCCATGCTCTACTATGAAACCTAAACCAACTATCTCCTTCCGTAGGCCACAGAGTTATGAAAACATTCATAGCACTGATATTCTTTACTTTAATTTCAAGACTATTTCTCATAAAAGTTTTAAAATTTAGTGACAACATAAGAGTACAACCTGGCCAGAGCTGAGACACTCCTAAAAAGAGGGGGGAAATTAAGTGAAAATGGAATAAGAATATTTCACCCTTTCCTATGTTTTAACTTTATCAAAATAGACTCAGTTGTTACTTTTGAGGCAGATGGTAACTCAGGATCAACACGGCCTTGGGTTCCTGATCAGTGATCGTGTTGTTGGAAGTTGCTAAGTAGAACAACCCTCACACTTGAGCTCGCTGAAGCTCCTTCATACATGAAAATGAAGCAGCCTAACCCAAGGCTCTGCTTAAAATGAGCACACATGGGTGTGTGTGCGTGTGTGCTTGCATGTGCATGAGTATATGATTGTGTGTCCATGCATGGGTATGTGTATGCCTGTGTGTGCCTATGAGTTTTGGTCACATGTGAACTCTGGCAAGTTTCCCAGTGGGTTCCTTTAGGATGGGTGAACACAATCCTTCTGCCTCAAATTTTAGAGTATTATAGGCATGTACGACTCTTAGGACCTCTCTTCTTAATTTTTGTTAGATACTCCAAACCCCTCATTTAGCCTCCCACTATGACTCTTGTAGTATGATCAGTTATTCTTTTTTTAACTTTTTATTGGATATTCTCTGCATTTACACTTCAAATGTTATCCCCTTTCCCCCCAAATAATATATGTACACACACACAAGCATACACACACACACACACACACACACACACACACACACACACACACGAGTACACCATAGGTGTCTTCAGACACACCAGAAGAGGGCACCAGATCCCATTATAGATGGTTGTGAGCCACCATGTGGTTGCTGGGACTTGAACTCAGGATCTCTGGAAGAGCAACCAGTGCTCTTAACCACTGAGCCATCTCTCCAGCCCACAGTTTTTAAATAATTGTTAATGTTTTTATTGTTCTCTCACACATTACATCCTAACTGCAGTGTCCTCCTGCCTCCCCTCCCAATCCCTCTCTCCTCCCTTCCTCTACACATAGTCCTATACCCTTCCTCCTCCCTTATCTTCAGAAAAGGGCAGGCCTGCCCTTTCACTGATGCCAGATAAGGCCCCCTCAGCTCCTTTAGCCCTTCCCCTAACTCCTCCATTACAGTCCCTGTAATCAGTCTGATGGTTGGTTTCGAGGATCTGCATCTGTATTTTTCATGCTCTGGAAGAGCCTCTCAGGGACAACTTAATCAGGCTCCTGTCAGCAAGTACTTCTTGGCATTAGCAATAATGTCTGGGTTTGGTATCTGTATGTGGGATGGATCCCCAGGTGGGGCAGGCTCTGGATGCCCTTTTCTTCAGTCTCTGCTCCACTCTTTGTCCCTGTATTTCCTTTAGACAGGATCAATTATGAGTTAAAATTTTGGGGAGGGGTGGGTGGCCCCATCCCTCAACTTGTGTGGGGGGGCTATGCCTAACCTTTGGATATAGTCTCAATAGGTTCTCCCTCCTCTTTGTCCAGTATTTCAGCTAATGTCATCCCTGTGGTATTCTGGGAGGTTATGCTTTCCTGGCACCTGGGACTTTCTGGTTGCTACCCTCAGTTCCCCATTGCTACATACCTCTGTTCAATTTCCTGACCCTCTGTACTTCTCCTTCATATCCTCTTATATGTGATTCGGCCCCTTGTTTTCCCTTCCCCCTCCTATATTTTTCCCAAGTCCCTCCACCCTCTACTTTCCTTGATTATTTTGTTCCCCCTTCAAAGTAGAACTGGAGCATCCACTCTTTGGTCTTTCTACCTCTTGAGCTTCATGTGGTCTGTGAGTTGTATCATGGGTATTTTGAGCTTTTAGCCTAACATCCACTTATCAGTGAGTACATACAATGTGTGTCCTCTTGTGACTGAGTTACCTCACCCAGGATGATGTTTTCAAGATCCACCCATTTGCCTAAGAATTTCATAAAGTTATTGTTTTTAATCATTGAATATTACTCCATTGTGTAAATGTACCACATTTTCTGTATCCATTCCTCTGTTGAGGGACATCAGGGTTGTTTCCAGTTTCTGGCTGTTATAAATCAGGCTGCTATGAACATAGTGGAGCATGTGTCCTTATTGTATGTTGGAGCACCTTGTGGGTATATGCTCAGGAGTGGAATAGCTGGGTCTTGAGGTAGGTCAGTTGCAACTTTTCTGAAAAACCATCATATTTATTTCCAAAGTGGCTGTACAAATTCCACTTGCTCCACTTCTTTGCCAGCATGAAATGTCACTTGTGTTTTTTACCTCAGCTACTCTGACAGGTCTAAGATGGACTCTCAGAGTTATGATTGCATCTTCCTTATGGCTAAGTGTGTTGAACATAAATGTATCTTTGCTATTGGACATTCTTCAATTAAGAATTGATTGTTTATGTCTGTGTCCCACTTTCTATTGGATTATTTGCTTTTTTAAATATCTAGATTCTTGAGTTCTTAATATACTTTGGAATTTAGCCCTCTGTCAGATGTGGAGTTTGTAAAAATCTTTCCCTATTCTGCAGGTTGTCTTTTTGTCCTATTGATACTATCTGTCTTAGTCGGGTTTTCTATTCCTACAGAAAACATCATGAGCAAGAAGCAAGTTGGGATGAAAAGGGTTAATTTAGCCTACACTTTCACATTGCCATTTCTCACTGTAGGAAGTCAGAGCAGGAACTCAAGCAGGTCAGGAAGCAGGAGCTGATGCAGAGGCCATGGAGGGATGTTACTCACTGGCTTGCTTCCCTTGCCTTTCTCAGCTTGCTTTCTTCTAGAACCCAGGTCTACCAGCCCAGGATGACACCACCCACAATGGGCTGGGCCCTCCCCCTTGATCACTACTTGAGAAAATGTCTTACAGCTGGATTTCAGGAGGGCATTTCCCCAACTGAGGCTCCTTTCTCTGTGATAACTCCAGCTGTGTCAAGTTGACACAAAAAATGCCAGTACTGTGTCTTTTACTTTTTACCTTATAGAAGCTTTTCAGTTTCATGAGTTTCCGTTTATTAATTGTTGATCTTAGTGCCTGAGCTAACGGTGTTCTCTTCAGGAAGTTGTCTCCTGGGCCTATGTGATCAAGGCTGTTCCTTCAGTTCTCTTGTATATGGTTCAATGTATCTGGACTTATGTTAAGGTCCTTAATCCACTTGGACTTAAGTTTGGTTCAGGGTGATTGATATGGATCTACTCACATTCTTTTATGTGCAGACATCCAGGAAGACCAGCACTATTTACTGAAGATACTTTCTTTTTTTTCCCCCATTGGATAATTTTAGCTCCTTTGTCAAAAAGTAGGTGTCATAGGAATGTAGATGTGTGTCTGGGTTTCTTCAATTTGATTTTATTGGTGAACTTTTCTGTTTGCCCTGTGGTTTTTATCACAAAAGCTCATTTGTACAGCTTGGCATCAGGGATGGTGATGCCTCTAGAAGTTCTTTTACTGTACAAGATTGTTTTAGCCATACTGGATTTTTGTTTTTCCATATGAAGTTGAGAAATGTTTTTTAAGGTCTATACATATTTGTGTTAGAATTTTAATGCAAATTGCATGGACTCCTTGTGGTAAGTAGCTCACTTTACTATATTAACCCTACTGATCTACGAGCATGGGAGATCTATCTTTTGATTCCTTACTGAGTTTCTTTTTTCAAAGACTTGAAGTTCTTGTCATGGCGGTCTTTCACTTGCTTGATGAGATTAACCCCAAGATAGCTTATAATGCTTGTGGCTACTGTTAAGGATGTTATTTCCATGATTTCTTTCTCAACCTGTTTGTCATTTGTCTATAGGAGAAATACTTTTTAAAAAATTTAATCTTGTATCCAACCACTTAACTGAAGGTGATTATCAGCTTTAGGAGTTCCCTGGTAGAAATCGTAGGGTCCCTTACATATGCTATCATCTCATCTGCAAATAGCAATATATTGAGTCCTTTCCAATCTGTAACCCTTTAGTTCCTTTAGTTGTCTTATTTTTCCAGCTAGAACTTCAGGTACAATATTAAATGGATCTGAAGGGAGTGCACAACCTTGTCTTTGATTGTAGAGAAGTTGATTTGAATTTCTCTCCATTTAATTCCAGCTAGAAACTTGCTTAAATTACCTTTATTATTTAGGCATGTCATTGATTTCCCTAATCTCTTCAAGACATTTATGATGAAAAGGTGTTGGATTCTGTCAAAGGCTTTTCAGCATGAACTGAAATGATCATGTACTTTTTTTCTTTCCGTTCATTTATATAGTGGATTACACTGACAGATTTGCATATGTTGAACCATTCCTAAATCTCTGTAATGAGCCTACTTGATCATGGTAGATAATCTTTTTGATGTGCTCTTGGATTCAGTTTGTGAGTATTTTTGAATCAATGTTCTTGAGGGAAGTTGATGTATAATTCTCTTCTTTTGTTGAATCTCCATGTGGCTTGGGTATCAAGGTATTTGTAGGCTAATAACATAAATTTGTCGATATTCTATCTGTTTCTATATTGTAGGATAATTGAATAATATCGGCATTAGATTTATTTTGAAAGCTTGGCAGATTTCTGGGATAAAACCATCTGACTCCAGTCTTTTTCCCTTGGAAGACTTTTTTTAAAAAAAAGATTTATTCATTGTATTTATATGAGTACACTGTCACTGTAATCACACACACCAGAAGAAGACATCAGATCCCATTACAGATGGTTATGAGCCACCATGTGGTGGCTGGGAATTGAACTCAGAACCTCTGGAACAGCAATCAGTGCTCTTAATCACTAAGCCATCTCTCCAGCCAGTTTGGGACTTTTAATGACTATTTCTATGTCCGTGGTTCATATAGGTCTATTTAAATTGTTTATTTGATCTTGATCTAACTTTTGAGAGTGGTATGCATCAATAAAACTGTCCATTTATTTACATGTTTTAACATTGTGGAGGACTGGTTTTTGAAACTTGACTTAATGGTTCTTTGGTTTTCCTCAGTATCTGTTGTTATGTCCCCATTTTGGTTCCGATTTTGTGAGTTTGGATAGCCTCTCCTTTTTAGATAATTTGGACCAGAGTTCATCTATCTTGTTAATTTTCTCAAAGAAGCAACTTTCTGTTTCATTGATTCTTTGTATTGTTCTCTGTGTTTCTACTTTATTGATTCTAGATTCGAGTTTGATTATTTCCTGCCACATACTTTTGGGTGTGTTTGCTTCTTTTTGTTCTGGATATTTCAGGTGTGCTGTTGCTAGTATGAGATCTCTCCAGTGTCTTCATGAAGGCACCTAGTACTATGAACTTTCCTCTTAGCAGTACTTTCATTTTTATTTGGTTCCCTAAGTTTGGTTATGTTGGTCCTTTTGCTGACTAGGAGAGCCATAATTTCTTTAGTCTTCTTTGACCTCATGGTCATTGAGTAGAAAACTGTACAGTTTCCATGAGTTCTTAGGCTTTCTGTTGTTGTTGAAATCCAACTTTAATCCAGGGTGGTCTGATAGGATGCAGGGGGTTGTTTTAATTTCTTGTATTTATTGAGACTTGATTATGTTAAGTGTGTGGTCAGTTTTGAAGACAGTTCCATGAGGTGCTGAGAAGAAGGTCTCTTCTTTTATGCTTGGGCAAAATGTTATATAGATGTCTGTTAGGTCCATTTAACTCATAACTTCTAGTTCCATTTTTCCTGTTTAGTTTCTGTCTGGATGACCTGTCCATTGATGGGTATTAAAGTCTTTCACGACTAATGTGTGGGACTCACTGTATGAATTGTGCTTTAGTAACATTTCTTTTAAAAATGTGGGTGCCCTTGTATTTGGTGCATAGATGTGCAGAATTGTGGAGTCTTTTGGTGAATATTTTTTCAGATGAGTGTTGCAGATTGCCCTGCAGCCATTTGTATTTTGAGGTTAATTCCACTTCTCTAAGAAGGGCTGCCTAGTTATATTCTCCCATCTTAAGTAGCAAAATAAATTTAAGAGCTGGTGATTGGGTGGGGGAAGTGAAGGTGGAGAGAGGGCTGGAGGGGAAGAGAGGGAGCACACAGAAGGATCAAGATGGAGCTCAGGAAGAAGGAATTGGATCCAGGTGGACTTTATTGGCATTAGGTAGATAAAAACATTTTATAAGTCTTTTATGTCATATAGAAGGGCAGTTTGCATCTTTGTCTATTTGATGTAATCTTATTGTGTAGAGGGTCTGTGGAATGAGAGTTTGATATATAAACCTGTATGAAAAGCTATCGCGTCTTAGAGTCATGTTTGTGCTGGGTGGGGTGGTAATTCACACCAGGACGAAGACAGTCATGCAGATAGAGTGAGACCTAGGGGCAGCTTATACCAAGTGACAAAGTCTGTGCACTGGCTCCATACTAGAAGCAGCGCCCATGGAGTGAGACCTCAGGGCTATAAAGAGTAAGCTACTTCTTTTTTAATATTTATTGCAACAGATGAATATGAAGTATTCTTCCATATCTTTTTTGATTAATTTTGGTTGGAAGTCTGTTTTGTTAGATATTAGAATGGCTACTTACTTCTTGGATCCAATTGTTGGTCAATGTTTTTCTAACTTTTACATCTGAGATAATGACTATCTTTTATGTTGAAGTGTGTTTCTTATATGCAACAGAATGATGAATCCTGTTTTCTTTCTTTTTTTATTGGATATTTTAATTTACATTTCAAATGTTATCCCCTTTCATGGTTTCCCCTCAATAAGCCCCCTATGCCATCCATGCTCTCCCTGCTTCTATGAGGGTGATCCCCCTATGCACATACGCCCCCCAGTGTCCCCACACTGGCATTCCACTACACTGGGGCATTGATAATTAGCAGGATCAAGTGCTTTTCTTTCCATTAATGCCCAATAAGGCCATCTTCTGTTACATATGAAGTTGGAGCCATGGGTCCATCCATTTATTCCATTTGGATAGTGCTTGAGTCCCTGGAATATCTGATTGGTTGGTATTGTTGGTCATATTGGGTTGCAAACCCCTTCACTCCTTCAGTCCTTTCTCTAACTCCTCCATTAGAGACCCGTTCTCAGTTCAATGGTTGACTGTGGGCATCTGCCTCTGTATTTGTCATGATCCGGCAGAGTCTCTCAGGAGACAGCTATGTCAGGCTCTGGACAGCATGCACTTCTTGGCCTCAGCAAAATTGTCTGGGTTTGGTGGAGGTATATGGGATTGATCTCTGGGTGGGGCAGTCTCTGGATGGTCTCTGCTTCATACTTTGACTCCACAATTGCCCCTTCTAAGAAAGAGTGAAGCATCCTCACTTTAAGTCTTTCTTCTTCTTTAGCTTCATGTGGTCTGTGATATCTTGGGTAATGTGAGCTTTTGGGCTGATATCCATTTATCAGTGAGTGCACACCATGTGTTTTTGGTTTTTGGTCTTTGGTGTTGTTTTGTTTTTTGTTTTTTGTTTTTTTGCCTAAGAATTTTATGAAGTCATTGTTTTTAATAGCTGAGTAGTGCACATGTACCACATTTTCTGTATCCATTTCTCTGTTGAAGGACATCTAGGATATTTTTGGGTTTGGTTTGTTTCTGTTTTTTGTTTGTTTTGTTTTTTGTTTTTTCTTTTTACAGCTTTTGGCTATTGTATACAAGGCTGCTATGAACATGGTGGAGCATGTGTCTTTGTTATACATTGGAGCATCATTAGGGTATATGCCCAGAAATGGAATAACTAGGTTCTCAGATAGTACTATGTCCAATTTTTTGAGGAACTGCCAGACTGATTTCCATAGTGGTTGTACCAGTTTGCAATCCCACCAACAATGGTGAAGTGTTTCTCTTTCTCCCCATCCTCACCAGCATCAGCTGTCACCTGAGATTTTGATCCCATTCTGACTGGTGTAAGTGGAATCTCAGTGTTCTTTTGATTTGCATTTCCCTGATGAATAAAGATGTTAAATATTTCTTTACATGCTTCTCAGCCTTCCAATAGTCCTCAGTTGAGAATTCTTTGTTTAGCTCTGTATTCCAATTTGAATAAGGTTATGTGATTCTCTAGAGTCTAACTTCTTGAGTTTTTTGTATATATTGGATATTATCCCTCTATCAGATCTGGGATTGGAAAAGATCTTTTCCCATTCTGTTGGTTGCTGTTTTGTCCTAATGACAGTGTCCTTTGCCTCACAAAACCTTTGCAATTTTATGAGGTCCCATTTGTCTATTCTTGATCTTAGAGCATAAGCCATTGTTGTTCTGTTCAGAAAATTTTCTCCAGTGCCCAGTTTTTGAGGCTTTTCACCACAAGCTAGTCTACTAGTTTCAGTGTATCTGGTTTCATGTGGAGGTCCTTGATCCACTTGGACTTGAGCTTTATACAAGGAGATAAGAAAGAATCAATGTTCGTTCTTCTAAATGCTGAACACCAGTTGAACAAGCACCATTTGTTGAAAATGCTATCTTTTCTTCTACTGGATGGGTTTAGCTCCTTTGTCAAGAATCAAGTGACCATAGGTTTTTGGGATAATTTCTGGATCTTCAGTTCTATTCCTTTGATCTACCTTCCTGTCTCTGCACCAATACCATATACTGCCTCCAAAAAGAAGCTGAAGAGAGCATACACTAGCAGCTTGACAGCACACCTGAAAGCTCTAGAACAAAAAGAAGAAAATATACCAAAGAGGAAATATCAAACTCAGGGATGAAATCAACCAAGTAGAAAGAAAGGAAACTATACAAAGAATCAACCAAAGAAGAAATTGGTTGTTTAAGAAAATCAACAAGATAGATAAACCCTTATCTAGACTAACCAGTGGGCACTGAGACAGTATTCAAATTAACAATATCAGAAATGAAAAGGGAAGGCTGGAGAGATGGCTCAGTGTTTAAGAACACTGATGGCTCTTCCAGAGGTCCTGAGTTCAATTCCCAGCAACCACATGGTGGCTCACAAACATCTCTAACAGAATCTGATGTCCTCTTCTTGTGTGTCTGAGACAGTTACAGTGTACTCATATCAATAAAACAAATATATCTTCAAATCTCTTTTTAAAAAAATTAAAAGGGAGATAGTACAACAGAAACTGAGGAAATTTAAAAAATCATCAGATACTATTTCAAATGCCTATACTCAACAAAACTGCAAAATCTGGATGAAATAGACAATTTTGTAGACAAATACAATGTACCAAAGTTAAATCAGGGTCAGATAAACCATTTAAACAGCCCCATAACCCCTAAACAAATAGAAGCAGTCATCAAAAGTCTCCCAATTAAAAAAAGCCCAGGACCAGACGGGTTTAGTGCAGAATTCTATCAGACCTTCAACAAAGACCTAATACTAATACTCTCCAAACTATTTCACAAAATAGAAACAGAAGGAACACTACCCTGTTCATTCTATGAAGCCACAGTTATGCTGAGACCAACAAAGAAAGAGAACTTCAGACTAATTTCCTTTATGAATATTGATGCAAAAATACTCAATAAAATTCTTACAGACTGAATTCAAGACACGTCAAAAAGATCATTCACCATGATCCAGTAGGCTTCATCCCAGGGATGCAGGGATGGTTTAATATATGGAAATCCATCAACAAAATCCACTATATAAACAAACTCAAAAAAAAAAAAAAAAAAAACCCACATGATCCTCTCATTAAATGCCGAGAAAGCATTTGACAAAATTCAACACCCCTTCATGATTAAAGTCTTAAAAAGTTTAAGAATTCAAGGTCCATACCAAAACACAGTAAAAGCAATATACAGCAAACAAGAAGCCAACATCAAACCAAATGGTAAGAAACTGAAGCAATCCCACTAAAATCATGGACTAGACAAGGCTGCCCACTCTCTTTCTACCTATTCAATACAGTACTGGAAATCCTGACCAGAACAATTAGACAACAGAAAGAGATAAAAGGGATACAAATTGAAAAGGAAGAAGTCAAAATATCACTATTTTCAGATGATAAGACAGAATACTGAACTGATCCCAAAATTTCCTCCGGAGAACTCCTGAACCTGATAAACAAGTTCAGCAAATGACTGGATATAAAATTAACTCAAATCATTACCGTTCCTCTACTCTAAGGATAAACAGGCTGAGAAAGAAATTAGGGAAACCACACCCTTCACATTAGTGATAAATAATAAAAAATACCTTGGTGTGACTTTAATCAAGCAAGTAAAAGAACTGTAGGAAAAGAACTTCAAGAATCTAAAGAAAGAAATCAAAGAAGATCTCAGAAGATGGAAAGCTTTCCCATGCTCTTGGAGTGGCAGGATTAATGTAGTAAAAATGGCCAACTTGCCGAAAGCAATCCACAGATTCAATGTAATCCTGCTCAAAATTCCAACTCAGTTCTTCATAGAGTTAGAAAGAGCAATTTGCAAATTCATTTGGAGTAACAAAAAAACAAAAACAAAAAACAAAAAACAAACAAACAGGATAACATAAACTATTCTCAATAATAAAAGAATCACTATCCCTTACCTTAAGCTGTATTACAGAACAGTAATGATTAAAAAAAAATATCCTGCAAGACTTTGACTATTTCCATGTTGTGTTTTGTTTTGCATGTACTTTACACTTATTGTAACTATTAGGTTTTCAATGCATACTGTCAAGCCCTTGAAAAAAATCAAGTACTGACTAAAAAAATATATTCACATGGTTTTATGTAAAAATTATTTCAATGTCTGAAAAAACAGTACTGACAAAAATGTATAATTTTAAGCAAAAAAATGTTTAAAATCTGTACATTTATCTTTGTTTTGTAAAATAAAGTCGTTTAAAAAAAAACAGTTAGGCAGGTAAATCAATGAAATAGAATTGAAGATTGGAGACCCATTTATGAACCCACACACTTATTTTTTTAAAAGATTTATTTATTTATTTATTTATTTATTTATCTATTTATTTATTTATTTATTTATTTATTTATTATATAAGTACATTATAGCGGTCTTCAGACACACCAGGAGAGGGAATCAGATCTCAATACAGATGGTTGTGAGCTACCATATAGTTGCTGGGATTTAAACTCAGAACCTCTGGAAAAGCAGTCAGTGCTCTTAAATGATGAGCCATCTTTCCAGCCGGAACCCACACACTTATGATCACTTGATCTGTGTCAAAGGAGCTAAAACCATCCAGGAGAAAAAAGATAGCATTTTCAACAAATCCTGCTGCTTCAGATGGAGGTCAGGATGTAGAAAAATGCAAATCCATTCTCATTGCTTTGTACAAAGCTCAAGTCCAAGTAGATCAAGGACCTTCACATAAAACAGCTACACTGAAACTAAAAGAGGATAAAGTGGGGAAGAGACTCAAATACTTAGGCACAGTGAAAATTTCTGGAACAGAACACCAATGGCTTATACTCTAAGATCAACAATCAACAAATGATACCTCAAGAAATTGAAAAGATTTTGTAAGAATATTGTCAACAGGACAAAAGGGCAACCAACAAATTGTGAAAAGATCTTTAACAACCCTTTATCTTTAACAACTAGTCCAGATAGAGGGCTAATATCTTTTCTTAATTATTTTTATTGGATATTTATGTATTTACATTTTGGATGTAATCCCCTTTCTTCTTTCTCTCATCACCCTTCCCCCTCCCCTTATTTCCATGAAGATGCTTTCTCTCCCAACATCTACTCCCAACTCAGTGTCCTGACATTCCCATACACTGGGAAAATGAGCCTTAACAGGACCAGAGGATTCTCCCCCTATTGATGCCAGAAAATGGAGAGCTAATATCTAATATACAGAAAGAACTTAAGAAGTTCAACTTTTGAGCATAAAATAAGCCTATTAAATATGGGGTACAGAGCTACACAAAGAATTCTCAACTGAGGAAACACGAATCGTAGAGAGGCACCTAAAGAAATGTTCAACATCCTTATTCATCAGGGAAATACAGATAAAACAGCACTGAGATTCCACCTCATACCAGTCAGAATGGCTAAGCACAAAATGTTAGGTGACAGCAGATGCTTGGGAAGTTGTGGAGAAAGAGGAAGACTCCTTCATTGTTGGTGGGACTGCAAACTGGTACAACCATTCTGGAAATCAGTCTGGAGGTTCCTATGAAAATATAACATAGTATTACCTGCGGACCAAGCTATACCCCTCCTGGGCATATACCCAAATGATGCCCCAACATATAACAAGGACACATGTTCCACCATGTTCATAGCAGCCTTATAGATAATAGCAAGAAGCCGGAAAGAACACAGATGGCCTTCAACAGAGGACTGGATACAGAAAATGTGGTACATTTACACAGTGCATTACTCTGCTATTAAAAACAATTGTTGTGGTAAATATTAAAAAAATAATTGATGGCTTAGTTTATCTCTTTATCTCCCCCACCCCCTGCTTCATTCTGCAGGCCCGATTTTAGTATGGAGCTGTGCACACCTTTGGTTCGAGCCGCCCCCACGGCCTAACTTTGTACTCACAACTCCCTTCCCTTGGTGGGTTCCACCCCCTTCTTTCTGCCTCTATCCTGGGGTGTTTGTTCATCCAAAATCCATACAAACACAACTCTACAATCCAATAGCTTTTAATACGGATTTATGACTTGAGTTCTCAAACTACATACCCTCTACACAACAAGATTACGTCAAATAGACAAAGATACAAACTGCCCTTCTACGTGAGATATTAGACCTGTAAAATCCTTAATATTCATAGCTGTTTAATGCCAATTAAGCCCAGACCTAGCTGGTCTTTATGCAGGTTCACCTTGGACCTTCTCTCCAGTTTGTCTCCCTCCTCTGACCTCCCAGATCCTCTCTCCACCTCACTTTCTCACACCCCCACACTCCCCCATCCCCACCCCAGTCACTGGCTTTCCTTTATTTTACTAATTAAAATGGGAAGGTTCAGGTGAAGTCACCTCCTGAGTATTGAACTAGGCCACCCTTCTATGGGAAGTGGAATTAACATTAAAATGCTAACACCTTCAGGACAATCTACAAACACTGACTTCATGAAATTCTTAGGCAAATGGATAGAACTAGAAAATATCATCCTGAGTCACAAAAGAACATGCATGGTGTGTACTCACTGATAACTTGATATGAGCCTGAACTTTGGAATGCCCAAATACAATTCACAGACCACGTGAGGCTCAAGAAGGATGACCAAAGTGCACATGTTTCAGTCCTTCTTAGAAGTGGGGACAAAAACATTCACAAAAGGAATTGTGGAGCCAAAATATGAAGCAGAGACTGAAGGAAAGGCCATCCAGAGACGGCCCCACATGGGGAATCCATCCCATATCAGCCATGGAACCCAGACACTACTGCTGATGCCAAGGAGTACTTGCTGACAGGACCCTGATATGGATGCCTCCTGAAATGCTCTGCCAGAGCCGTACTGATACAGATGAGGATGCTTGCAGCTAACCACTGGACTGAGCACAGGGACCCCAATAGGAAGTTACAGAAAGGACTAAAGGAACTGAAGGGGGTTTTCAATCCCATAGGAAGAACAACAATATCAACCAGCCAAACCACCTAGAGCTCCCAGGGACTAAACCACCAACCAAAGAGTACACATGGAGGGACCCATGGCTCCAGCTGTATATTTAGCAGAGGATGGCATTGTCTGGCATCTATAGAAAGAGAAGCTCTTGGTCCTATGAAGGCTCAAAGGCTCATTTCCCCGTTGTAGGGGAATGCCAGAGTGGTGAGCTGGGAGTGGGTGGGTGGGAGGGGAAGGGGTATAGGACAGGGGGGAACTAGAAAAGGGGATAATATTTGATATGTAAATATATAATATAGCCAATAAAAAATAAAGGAAAACAAAAAGATTGCTAAGGTTGTGTGACTCCTGAAAAGAACTTGTTTCTTGATCCTTGAGAGTAAGTTGGGTCCTGTTCTCTATCCGAGTCTATTTCTCCAGCTTTCCAGGAATCCTGTAAACTCTTCCAGTATACAGCAGTTTACTTACTACAACCAGAGTTGGCTGTGACTTGTAATAACTCACCTGGGTGAACTACAAGTTCCTACTTTGATTCTACCACAAAACTAAAGCTAAAACAGTAACATGATCACATGACGAAAGATGCTTCAAGATGGCAACTTAAGGGTAGGCCGTTCATTGGTCTTGGGATTTTTGAGATGTATTTGATATTTTAAATTAGCTTTTACAGTTGAAACAAAGTCTTACATAACTGAGAGTAAATAGAAAAAACAAAAACACAATTTGCTTTACTCCTTAACTGTAATTATTGTGAACATTGTTTGTAAATGACCTGTAAGTCAGTACACAAAAATGCTTCTACTTACATATCCTTCCATTTAAACCAAAATTAAGTTTAGGGTCGGAGAGATGGCTCAGTGGTTAAGAGCACTGACTGCCTCTGTAGAGCTCCTGAGTGCAATTCCCAACAACCACATGGTGGCTCACAACCATCTGTAATGGGATGCCCTCTTCTGGTGTGTCTGAAGACAGAGACAGTGTACTCACACATAAGTAATATAAATAAATCTTTACAAATAATTGGGTATAACTTCTCACTTGTTTATTTTTTTCTCCTTGGCCTTTTGCCCTCTGTAGACAGTTCTGTATGCAAGATTTTTATCAATGTTTTGTCAATGTAACCGCAGGCAATTCTAGAATCCCCTGTATTATTTATCTTAATTATTTGTTAGGAGGAAAGTCAGGAAATTATGTGCTCAAGCTGTATGGCCTTTTACCGAATCTCTTCATCAGTAGTAGATGAAATTAGATAGTAATATCTCACTTGGCCATTGGCACAGGAGGATTCTGATATAATTAAAGTCCTTAATGAAATTCTATTTCCTCCCTTCTTCCTAGCAGTGTGACTGATACAATTATGTTACCTCTGTGCTTTTGGATTCTCTCTGCACAAAGGGGGTAAAACTATCTTCCTTCCAGGCAATGAGAAGGTTAAATGTAAGATGTTCATTATAAAAGGGACATAGTTTGTCCTCTCCTGACCTAATCATTAACCAGCAGCAACAACAGGGTTTTGTTGTTGTTTTGTTTTGGTTTTTGACAGAGGGTCCTATTCTGGCTTTAAACTTGCGGTGATCCTCCTGCATCTGGTTCAAGAGCTGGGAGTTCAGGAGTATACCTCCTCCACAAGTCAGTAAGTAGTCCTTAACATTTTCCCTCAAGCACCTCCTTAAGACCAAAGAAAACTGTGGATACACTTCTAAGGAAAACACACACACACACACACACACACACACACACACACAAACATGCTCAATATTACCACACAGCTCTAGATTTCCAGGGAAGACAATGATGCTAATATAAATTTGGAATCTGGTCAGTGGAGTCACATGTCTCTGCTGAGCTGGACTGCAGACACAGCACCCCCACGTGCCCAGGGAACTTGTGCTTCAATTTCATAGAACATCCCTATAGAAGTCATATCATCACCCATGACACTAACACACAATTGGTTAGAAAACACAGGCCACTGGTGAATGGAACTAAAGCGGTTTCTACTTACAGAGTGTGAAAAGCCAGTGCCTTGCTAGTCCAGCCTAAGATGAATTAGTCTATAGCCCTCACAGCTTTTCTGACTCCACTAACGGGTATGTAGACTATGAACAAAATCTCTGCAGACACACTTTTGGAAGGCTTCGCAGAAGTGGTGCTTGATGATCAGATCAGTGACGATCTGATGAAAACTGTAAAGAGAATTTGGCAGAGGCCATCTTTTCAGTTCAGCACAGTTGTGGGATCAAGAGAACCCCTATTCTAACAAGATACAACAAGAAAGGCGGCAAGGGGCCAGCATCCCACCTGCACTGGAGTTTTAAGCAAAATTGCATTAGTGATGTGCAATCACTGAACATTAGGGAATAAAGAAGCTCCAAGAAGTGATTCCCAGATTCTACTTCTGCTCCGATTCCAAGACAACGTCTTGAGACTTGTCTGTTGTGGGTTTCTCTGCTGCAGTTTGTATTCTAATTCTGCTTCCTCAAGAGGGGCAGCCCACAGGGTAGATCTCCTACTCAGGTGACCTCATGTGAACCTTCTCCCCATCTCTAACTGGTCAAGACTAGAATCTGTGACTGTGCAGTGGAAGGGATAGGGGGACAAGAGGTCTCAGAGAGGAGGGAGAAGGGAGGAAGAGGAGGTGGAAACCAACATAAAGCAGAGCCACAAGTAGCAAGTGGTCTCATAGCTCAGGAATAAGTTAGTATAGTAATAGACCTGCCCAATCTAGGCATATCTTAATAATATAACATCTGGGTTGTGTGTTTTTTATATGGGCTTATTGACAGCAGTTCTGGAACCTAGATTCCAAGAATAAGAAAGTGAACTGGGAGGTGGTAGAAAATGTCTTTATTCCAAGCACTCACGAGGCAGAGTAAAGCAGATCTTAGTTCAAGGGCAGATTAATCTACAGTATAGATCAGTGCCAAGTTTCAGGACAGCAAGGGCTACACAGAGAGTCTCTCTCTCTCTCTCTCTCTTTCTCTCTCTCTCCCTCCGTCTCTCCCTCCCTCCCCCTGCCACACATACATACAAACACAAAACAAAAAAAAAATAAACAAAAAATGGAGTAAAGCAAAGGAAACAAACTAAAAAGCATAAGAACCTTAGGGTAGGAGGATTTTGGCCAGGGATTGGATAAAAAGTAGATAATTTGCCAAACATGACTGTCTCAGTCAGGGTTTCTGTTCCTGCAGAAAACATAACAACCAAGAAGCAAGTTGGGGGTCAAGTCAAGCCTGGGCTATACAGTAGAGTTGAGGCTAGCCAAGATTGCATGAGACTCCCCTGAACATCCACTCCTCAAAAAAAGAAAGGAAGGAAGGAAAGAAGGAAGAAGGAAGGAAGGAAGGAAGGAAGGAAGGAAGGAAGGAAGGAAGGAGGGAGGGAGGGAGGGAGGAAAAGAAACTGAGCTCCTGTCCATCAAGTATTGCTTTAAGGGGGGAAAAAGTTTAAATTGATGAATGAATTTAAGGAAGCAGATCTCTGTCCAGGAAGAACCGAGCCAAGCTAGGACAGTCCTCTAACTCTGGCCACGTGCATTTGCACAACTCATTCAGTGGATTACTGGAGATGCTGTTTGGGTCCTTCACTGACCCAATAGGCCTTGGGGCTTCCTCACTGGTTCTAATCGGCTTTCTTACTAATGGGAAAGTTGTGAAAGTCCAGGGTAACAGGGGGACAAAGAAGAAATAGAACTTTCTTTGTGTGTTTGAGGCAGGTGTGAGGATGTAGTCTAGGCTGATCATGAGCTCTTAACCTTCTCACTTCTGCCTCCCAAGTGCTAGGATTACTAGTGTTCACTGCCCTGCCGCCAGTCTTTCTAAGGAGTAACGAGGAGCATGATGTGCAGGTTACATTGAATATTGACGTTTCTTTCTTTCTTTATACATTTAAAATTTTTTATTTATTTTATGTATATGTGTACACTGTCGCTGTCTTCAGACACACCAGAAGAGGGCATGAGATCTCATTATAGATGGTTGTGAGCAACCATGTGGTTGCTGGGAATTAAATTCAGGACCTCTGGAAGAGTAGTCAGTGCTCAATGACTGAGCCACCTCTCCAGCCCTGAATATTGCAGTTTTATAAAAGAAACTGCAAGAATTGAGAGCTATGAGAGTCCGTGTTGTATGTCTGATTATCCATTTTCAAAGTGATGTGTAGACGGGTAAAGAATTTCTTACCAAATATTTTAATTTATAACATATAAAACCTGTGGTGGATGGAGGCTCATGCCTTTAATCCCAGAACTCGGGAGGAAGAGGCAGGTGGATCTTTGAGTTCTAGACCAGCCTGGTCTACAGAGCCAGTTCCAGAACAGCTAGAGCTACACAGAGAAAGCCTGTCACACACACACACACACACACACTTACACATGCATAGGCATACTGACAGACATATGGACCCACATAAATAAATCTTTTTAAAAAAAAATCATAGGGGAAAGAGCTGGTTGTGTAAGTTAATTTATATAAAGTATTTACAGTTCTCAGATTTACAGACAAAGAATTGTGGTAACCAAGGATTGGAATGGGGACTGAAGAGTGCTTATTTAATAAGCACAGAATTCCAGCATGGTATGATGAGAAAATTTATAGATCTGGATATTAAAGATGACGCACATCCACTTGTCAGCAATGCCAGCTGGACCGGACAGTCAAATGGGGTCTACGGTACATTTTATAACATATGGTGTATATATATGGGTTTTTTTTATTTTTTGTTGTGATGGTGGTTGGTGGTCGGGTTGTTTGCTGCTGCTGCTGGTGGTGGTGGTGGTGGTGGTGGTGTGTCTGTGGAGGTCAGAAGAGTTAACAGACATCTGTGAGATGCTGACTGCAAGGCCCAGGTGCATATTAAGTAGAAGACGGCAATTCTCTGCCATCAATGGGAGGAGAGAACTTTGGTCCACCGAAGGCTGTTTTCCCAGTGTAGGGGAATGCCAGGGTGCAGAGGTGGAAGAGGGTTGTTGGGAGAGGGAGCACCTTTATGGAGGTAATGGGAGGTGTCCCCAAATGACATGAATGATGTGACTTATAAATGGATATTATCTATAAAAATACATGTACACTCCACAGACCGAAGAAGCTAAAGAAGAAGGCACAAGTGAGGAAGCTTGAATCTCACTGAGAAGGGGAATAAAATAGTCATAAGAGGCAGAGGGGGAGAGAACATGGGAAGGAGAGTGGAAGGGTTCAGGTGTGGAGGGCAGGAGAGATGGCCACGAAAATTAATGGAAATCTGCAACTGGTGGATTAGGAAGTGATGGGCATCTCTGGGGAGAGACAGAGAAGTTGGCTAAGGAAGACACCCAAGAATAAATGGGGTTACCTTAGCTGTGACTCACAACACTGGGGATAAGGAGCCTGAAGAGGCACCTCTTGTACTGTGGCAGGAACCCAGTGGAGTGATAGAGACACCAACCCCCTCACAAAACTTTCAACCCCAAATTTATCCTGTCTGCAAGAAATGCAGGCATGGAGAATGGAATAGAGACTAAGGGAGCCAACCAATAACTTGCCCAAGGAGGGGGATCAGTGAGTGAGGTGTAAAGGGAATAATCAAAACAATAAAATAAAATAATGTGCTGGAGAGATGGCTTAGCAGTGAAGAGCTCTGACTGCTCTTCTAGAGATCCTGAGTTCAATTCCCAGCAACCACCTGGAGGATCACAACCATCTGTTATGGGATCAAATACCCTCTTCTGGTGTGTCTGAAGACAGCGACAGTGTATTCACATAAAATAAATAAATAGATAAATAAATAAATAAATAAAACTTAAAAAAATTCAATAAACAAACAAAAAGAGAGTTGCTGTGTTTATGGTGTCTCTTCACAGTGAAAGGCCAAGATAAATCCAACCCCCCCTAGCAGGCAGAAGAGAGAAAAGAAATTAGAACCTTGTAAACAATCTTGAGAAACCAGGTGTTTCCCTTGTGATTCTTCACAGGTATTTTTGGTATTTCCCAATGACAATCTTGAGAAACCAGGTGTTTCCCTTGTGATTCTTTACAGGTATTTTCAGTATTTTCCAATGTCTCCATCCCTACTCCTTTTGGGTTGTGGTTTATTCCTCTAAATAACCCTTCTCCTAGCAACTCAGGGTTGAACTCCTCTATCCCTTCATGGGATATGAGTCTTGGCCCCAGTGTGCTGGCTCCAAATAAACCTCGTGTGATTAAGAAATGACAGTCTCTTGTGAGTTCTTGGGGGGTCTTGTTATCCCGAGACTTGAGGGAGGGTCTCCTTGCTCTTGGGGTCTTTCAACAGAAATAGTTATACAAGAATCTGAGTTGAAGTAGGGAAGTCAAGGCTATATAAATTAGAAAGTTATCAGCAAATGAGTGATTCGAAAAATAATATTCCCAAAAGCCACTGATAGACCAATGTTCTACAGTAGAAAGAGTGGTAAGATAAAATGTACTCTTTTATCCAGAAATTAAACTGAAAGCCACATATCGAGAAGGGAGAAGTGGCTCATTTATTTGAATTGCGCCAAGGGTCAAATGATACTAGACCTGAAGAGGTGTCTGTTAGGATGAGCATATGGAAGCAATTTGTGACCATGGTGCAGGTATATGCTTTAACAAAGGGGAGAAGTTTATTGAAGAGAGTTTGGTGCAAAAAAATAGGGAGAACTTCAGAACAGTAGGACAGAATATTTCAAAGTATGGGATGCTAAGAAAAGAGTCAAGAGAAGTGGTCTAGAGAAGTGACACTTAAACCTTTATTACATTTCTTTACATGGGTTGTATGTGTATATGCTACAGTGTGCATGTAAGTCACAGGACAACTTTTAGTAGTCAGTTGTCTCTTTACACTACATGGGTCTTAGGAATTGAATTTAAGTAGTCAAGTTTGGCAACAAGTACCTTTAACTGCTAAGATGGGACTGGGCCTTTGTTTGTTTTAAAAATAAGGAAAAAATCAATGCTAGACTTGTGGTAGAAGTAGTTTTCATTGATGGCAAACATTGTTGTAGGTAGAATTGTATATGAGTCCTGAGTTCTCTGGGGAGGGAACAGGATCTGCTGTAGAGGAATTTTAACCTATCAACATGGCTGCTTTGGCAAGGGATCACAACCAAAGACCTTGATTTTTCTGTGTGATCCAGGTGAAATGCAGACACACTACAAACCCTTACTCCCTCTGTCTTTAATGCAGACATACCCTTAGTGCAACACACCTTTAATCTCGAAAAATTTGGGTAAGTTTGTAGAAGAAAGCAGCTATATTTGAAAGTGATACCCAATTGAGGGGCTGACAAAGTAATAAATCAGAGAGTGATTTGACAGAATGAGTCAGAGATAGGATATTCCCCAATCGAGGTTATTTTAGGGAGCAACTCAGAGAAAGAGGGAGGGGGCACTTTTACAGGAACAGTTACAGAGACAGGTTGCAGAGAGAACAAGCTAGACACGGGTGAAACCAGAACGAGCCAGAAAATGAAAAGGAACCAGATGATTAGAACATATTGTCAAAGTTAGTACAAGACCAAGCAGAGCAATTCAGTCAGAAGTCAGGAGAAACTAGATTGTATCAGTCATCTGGAAAATTTGGATTGCATGGAAGCTAAAAGTTTCAAGACCTAGGTCTAGGGCTAGAACAGAGAAGGACGTGCTCTGGCTCAGTCATTTGTATAGCTTAGGTACGGCTCTCATCACTTTATCTGAGGAAATAGAAGAAAGCCACATTTACAATCTGGGATGAAAAGCAACAGTGATTTTGCTGTTTCCTTTCTTCTATTTTTCTGTAAAGTGTCAGACAGCACTTTAAAATTTGTGGACTACATCCCATATTTTTCACCGAACAATTTAAAATTATGAAAGTTATTCTTGGCCATAAAAGAGTAAACAGGATCTGGCTCCCAAGCTAAAGTTTGTAGACTTTCTTTCTTTCTTTCTTCCTTCCTTCCTTTCTTTCTTTGTTTCTTCTTTCTTTGCTTCTTTCTTTCTTTCTTTCTTTCTTTCTTTCTTTCTTTCCTTTCCTTTCTTCTTTCCTTCCCTCCTTTCCTTCCTTTCTTTCTTTCCTTCTATTAGATATTCTCTGCATTTACATTTTATATGTTATCCCCTTCCCCCAATTCCATCCCCCCTCCCCATCCCATTACCTCCATAAAGGTGCTCTCTCTCCCAACCACCCTCTCCCACTTCTGGACCTTGGTATTCCCCTACACTGGGAAAACAAGCCTTCGATGGACTTAAGGTATCTCCTGAAACTGATGCCAGAAAATGCTATCCTCTGCTGTTTGAAGACTTCTAACATAGGACATAGGTGAAGCCTCTGACTGTAGATAAGGACACAGAGAGCCTGCCTAGTCAGGCATGTTATCAGTGGGCTGAAAAGCACTATGTGAGAGCTCAGATGCTGATAAGGCTGCATACAAACAGCAGGTCTCTTTTAATTGTTTCAGGATTTTCTGGAAACAGGAAAAAAAAGTTATTACTGTGGGTAAGACTAAGGGTTCACGAGGCTAGATAAGTAGGCACAGTGATTTTAAAAACAATTTTTGTGGATTGGCAGCAAGCATCTTTATTTGCTGAGCCATCTTTTCCACTCAGAATGTGATTCTTAACTCCAGCACTCAGCAATCTGAAATGAGAACACTGTAGGTTCAAAACCAATATGGGTTATACAGTAGGTCCTAGGATGTCTGAACCATATATTGTATCCATGTCTCACAACAAACACACAAAAATATACTATTTGCAGAAGAAAAATTTTTAAGGCTTATTTATTATATATAAGTAAACTGTAGCTGTCCTCAGACACACCAGAAGAGGGCATCAGATCTCATCATAGATGGTTATAAGCCACCATGTGGTTGCTGGGATTTGAACTTAGGACCTCTGGAAGAACAGTCAGTGCTCTTAACTGCAGAGTCATCTCTCCAGCCCAGAAGGAAATTATTTAGTACATGTCAGGGTGAGTGCTGTGGTCTGAATGTTTGCACACTCCCCTCCCCTATATGTTGGAATCCAAACTTCTAAGATCGAGCTTTGGGGATGATTTGGCCCTGAGGATGGAGCCCTCATGATTCTGATATGTAATGAGCTTCTAAGAAAGTTCTTGAATGGACACGGGGAATGCAGAGAAAGGGAAGATTGGAACACATGGTCAAAGCACATAATATGGAATATATGATAATGTACTTATGACACCTAGTGCCATGTAGTAATGAGTATTCTTTTTAAGGTCTTGAGAGCCTTCATCTCTAGAATCTGGAAAACAGATTTCTTTTTCTTATTGCTGTTTTTCGTTTTTGTTTTTGTTTTGTTTTGTTTTGTTTTAAGACAGGGTTTCTCATGCAAATCAAAACAACCATGAGATTCCACCTCATAAAAGTCAGATTGGCCAAGATCCAAAACTCAGATGACAGCAGATGGTGGCGAGGATGTGGAGAAAGAGGAACACTTCTCTACTGTTGTTGGGGTTGTAAACTGATACAACCACTCTGGAAATCAGTCTGACGATTCCTCAGAAAATTGGACATATTACTACCTGAAGATCCAGCTATTCCACTTCTGGGCATATGCCCCAGGGACACTCCAATATACAACAAATACGCATGCACCACAATGTTCATAGCAGCTCTATGTATAATAGCCAGAAGCTGGAAAGAACCCAGATGTCCTTCAGTAGATGAATGGTTACAAAAATTGTGGTACATTTACACAATGGAGTACTACTCAGCTAACAGAAACAATGACTTTATGAACATCTTAAGAAAATGGATGCATATAGAGAATATCATCCTGAGTGAGATAACCCAGTCACAAAAGAACAGACATAATATGCAGTCACTGATAATGGGATACTAACCCCAGAAAGCTCTGAACAGTCCAGAAACAACTCACAGACTGTGTGAAGTTCAAGAAAAAAAAGAAAAAAGAAAAAAGAAAAAAGAAAAAAGAAAAAAGAAAAAAGAAAAAGAAAAGAAAAAAACCATTATGCTCAATCCTTACACACCAAGAAAACTTTGACTAATTCTGGATTACATCCTGTTTTACATGTACTTATTGCTCATTGTAACTAGAAAGACCTTAATGCACAGTTTCAAACCTCTGGAAAAAAAAAAGCCAAGCACTGACAAAAATGTATTCGTATACTTTAATGCAAAAATGCTTAAAATTTGTTCATTTATCTTTGTTCTTTAAAATAAATTCATTCAAAAAACAAAATAAAATAAAATTTATCCCAATTAAAAAAAAAAAAAAAAAAAAAAACACAGGGTTTCTCTTTGTAATAGCACCTCTGTCTTGGAACTCACTTTGTAGACCAGGAAGGTCTTGAACTCAACAGAGATCCACCTGCCTCTGCCTCCCAAGTGTTGGGATTAAAGGTGTTTGCTTCTCCACCTGGCTCTGGAAAATGGTTTCTTGCCAGTAACCCAATCTGGTGGTGGCACCAACTAGATGAATTTCCTAAGCCTCAAACTCATGCCTCAAGGTCTGCCCTGGCTGCATTGTGCTCTATCTTTCGGTTCTTCAAGGCCAGACACCCGCAGCCATCAGCAACCACAATTTGGAGATGCCTTGATCAAGAAATTTTTACTACAAGAAATCAGTTTTTTTTTTTTTTTTTTTTTTTTTTTTTTTTTTGTCCAATGTAACAACTCACTGGATAAATTGATTTGCTACCAGGACTGATGAATTAACTTTGATCCCCAGCAGACAGAATGAGAAAACTGACTCAGACAAATGGATGGGCACACACATGAATAAAAAATGCAATTTTAAGAAGTTCCTATTGCTTATTAACTAACACTTTTGCTGCCTCTGACAGGGAGAGTGAATAGGCTGGGGAAAAGCTGACCAGCTGGCAGGACTGTGAGACTTGAATGGAATCCATGCTTCAAAATGTAATGTGCAGTTTTTCTCTTCCAGTCATGTTCAGCTACACAAAAGAAAATGCAGTAGATAAACGCTGACTGGAGTTTAGGTTTTGCCTTCCCACATCAAGACTCTGGAGAGGAAACTGAGGAAATACCTAATGGTATGATCAGTGACTGAATATGTAATCTGGGGCCATTAGACAGTGGAAAAACCAGCACATCACAATTCCCAAAGAAAGAACTGGTTAGGATCTAGGACGAGTTAGTAAAAAGTACAGGAGGGAGTGGTTTGAGCAAGCCATGTATGAGGGGGCAACAATATGGGTCAGTGATTAAGGGTGCTTGCTGCCAAGCCTGATGACCTGATTCTGACCTCTGAATTTACTTAACACACACACACACACACACCCTTCAAATAAATATTAAAAAGAGAGTGGTGTATTAATTTGAGTCAATTGAGGGTTATCTTAGTCATGGTTTCTATTCCTGCACTAACATTATGACCCAAGAAGCAAATGGGGGAGGAAAGGGTTTATTCAGCTTACACTTCCACATTGCTGTTCATCACCAAAGGAAGTCAGGACTGGAACTCAAGCAGGTCAGGAAGCAGGAGCTGATGCAGAGGCGATGGAGGGATGTTACTTACTGGCTTGCTTCCCCTGGCTTGCTCAGCCTGCTTTCTTACAGAACCCAGGTCTACTAGCCCAGGGATGGCACCACCCACAATGGGCTGTGCACTCACCTTGATCACTAGTTGAGAAAATGCAGTACAGCTGGATCTCATGGAGGCATTTCCCCAACAGAGGCTCCTTTCTCTGTGATAACTCCAGCTTGTGTCAAGTTGACAAGGAACCAGCTAGTACAAGGGTTTACCAACTTTTAGGAATAAGATCTAAGTGAAGAATGATCAGAATAAAAGAGGTGACTGGGAGGCTGGGGGTCAAGGCACAGCAATCATGTGACTAGTAAAATCAATGAGACAGCGCACATATCCCCCTAATACTCAGGAGTCTGAGGCTGGAACATTGTGGAAATTGAGGTTAGCCTGGACTACATAACAGGACCTTGCCTCAGAGTATAAACAAACAAGTGGAATCATTGCAGAAATAACAATGTGTCAGTCTTTAAGGTCACCAGGAGCAGAGGGTGGCCTTGGTTGCCTGAAGGTTTCTTGCTCTGAAATCTGAGCAGTAAGTTGTAACAATATTTTGCTTTAATTCACTGAGGGTGTTAACCTCGAACATGAGCTCATTACTTGTGAGTTTCATAGTGATGTTTTACAATATTTGACTCTTATATTGTCTTTCAAAAGTGCCATTACTTGAGTGGGAGTAGGGTGTACTTAGATAATAGCACCAGTGCCACATACTGTGGGGGTGAAGAGGACAACCTGCAGGTATTTCTCTTGTTCCACCATACAAATCCCAGGAATGGACTCGGCAAGCTTTGGGCAAGTGCGTTTGCCTGCTGAGCCATCTGCCAAGTGGATTTTATTGGGTTTTAATGGATGACAAAAACTTAGATTGGAGCCCACACAGACTAAAGATGGTGGCCTGGATGAGGCCAGTGTTATAAAGAAGAGCAAGAAGAGGGAAGAATGTTTAAAGTCAAACACATGGGGCCCTGTATTCCATCCTTTCCTTACCACCTAAACCAAACTCCATGGAAATGACCCCAGGGAGGGTTTCAACCTAGACCTGCTGGTGTGGACCTCATTCCAGCCATGAGGCTAAAGCAGGAACTCACTGTGAGTTTGAGCCCAACAAGAAGCAAACAAACCCCAAAAGGTTAATAGACACACTTTTGTTGTTGTTAACAGACAGCTTACATTCTCATCATTTTAAGTGCATGGTCCCATGGCCCAAATATATTTGCAATGTTCATATCCATCACTACTTAGTTCTCAATAATTTTACCACTAAAAGCATCAGCCTCACACCATGTACTAAGTCTATTCTTTTCTTTCTCTAGGCTCCAGCAACTGATCTTCCCCATCCAGTCACCACAGATGCATTTATTCCAGTATTACTGGCACAGAAAGGTAACACAGCTGCCCAACTTATTTTTACGTAGTGTGTTTTTAAGATGGATCCAGGGAGGAGCACAAGCACTACATTCCCGTTTATGGCTGAGTGATCGTGTGCACACACCACAGTTGCCTCCTGATTGGGGTGTACAGATTTCAGGTACTCTGAGTAACGATGCTGTAAGCACTTGCAAGCATATTTTCTTCTTTTGATAATTGGTGACTGAAAGTAAGGCCTTGCATCAGCTAGGTAAGCATTCTCGCACTGAGCGACATCTACAGTTTTTACAATTTTTTTAGTATCTTTTTTTTCTAATTTTTTGGATAGGTATTTAGAACTTCTAGATTATTGAGTAATCCTGCCTAATATTTTGTTTTTCTTATTTCTATGTGTGTAATATGCTAAACATCTAAATGATCTAATATTTGTACCCATAAAGGCATAGGTGTAAACTGAGATGAAAACCTGCTAGCTCAGTGATGTAACCATATTTTAACTATATACAAAATACCGATTTATAATCCTGTTTCATAAAGAACTAAGCTACTAGCTCACTAGAAATCTCTTTCTCATTCTAGCTAGTCAACATTTACCTTGAGCTCCTCCAAGCCCAGGAGGACTCATCTCCTTCCTAAAATACTGTTCTACTGCTGTCCTGCCAGCTGCTTCTCTGTTTTTGAAAACTCATAGAGAAAGTCCCTACCGCTTACCTGGAGCTCCTCCCATGAAAGCTCTTCTATGGGAAAAGAGATAGCTCTCAGTTGTCCGATTGCTTATCCAAACCCTCCTAGCTCCTCCACTACATGCTGAATCATGTCACCATCAAGGTGGTGGTGGTGTTGGTGGTAGAGGTGGTAGTGGTGGAGGTGTTGGAGGTGGTGGTGGTTGTGTTTAATAAAAAAGAAATAAAGATCCAGGATATATCTGGTAGAGTAAGGTATGGTGAGGTGGAAGGGGCTTCCTCTGTAGGCCCAAGCTGAGGCCGACCTTCCCAAGGTACCAGCAATATGACAGATATAGTACAAAATAGAGTTTATTTAGGGCTCGGGGAAGGGAGTTGGGGAGTAGAGGCAGACTGAGAGAGAAAGAGAGAGAGAGAGAGAGAGAGAGTAAGAGAGAGAGAGAGAGAGAGAGAGAGAGAGAGAGAGAGAGAGAGAGAGAGAGAGAGAGAGAGATAGGGGGAGAGAGAGAGGGGGAGGGAGAAGAGGCTGGCCAGGAACACGTGGAGAGAGGGGAAGGGAATGCTTCGGGTAAGAGAGTAGGAGAATGAGGAGGGGAAACAGCCCCATTTGATTTAGAATCAACCATACCTGACTGTTGGCCAGGTAACTGTGGGGCAGAGCCTAGAAGGAATGCTATCATTCCTTTAATGGTTTAATTAGATGTTGGTCAGTCTTAGGAGAGTTGGCTCTTTTCTTGCTGTCCAGGGTCTGTGGAACTATCTGTAGGTAATAAAGAACAAGTCCAGTACACACACACACACACACACACACACATGATAAAGAATCAAGTACATTTGGGAGAAAACAATTTTTCTTAGGTGTATATTTGAAACCCTTAGTTCTTGGTGGTGGGGGTGAGGGGAGTCCCAATCCCAGGGCACAGCAGAGGAATCTCACCCTATGGAATAGGTAGCAAGTGGGAATTTAGGCTATTGATCGGCAGGTGTATTTACCTGGATGGAGTTTATTTGGTCTAAGAGAGGTAGATCTGAGTGGGTTTCCTGTAGCTTATAAGTTTTCAAAAGAGATAAATTTGTTAGCAACATGATAATTTTTAATGATGAACTTAAAGAGACAAAAAAAGTTTCATGAAGCAGAAGGGGCAAGAAGGGCCTCTTTCTTCTGTGTAGGAGACTGAATAGCATAATGAGGAAAGACAAAGGAAACTCAAAACCTTGACCCTGTGACTATGGTGATAGTTGATCATAGACTTAAAATGAGAAATATCTCAAGTCTATAGTTAAATTATAATCAAAGGGAAACTTGTATTTGTAACTATGATAACTGTAGTATAGATTTAGCATGAGAAACACTTAAGTTTAAAGTTAAAAGAACTGGTAATTATAGAAGTGGATTGTATAGTGGAACATATAGTGAACAGTGGAATGCTTTAGAGTTAGGCTAAATTATAAGAACTATAATGTTAGGACAATGGGTGGAATGGCCATTTCTAGTTGTCAACTTGACTTTATCAGGAATGACCTACAATCCAGAATTGGAAGGCTCACCTGGGATCCTGACCTTGAGGCTGGGAGATACAAGTTTCTGACCTGGATCTTGGCTTGGAGATCTTGAGGCATAGTGGCTATGAATCCCGGGACACTAAGGCAAGGAGATCTCTGAGTTCAAGGTCATCTGGGACAAAGCAAGTCCCAGATCCAGGTGTGGTGGGACACACCTTTCATCTAACCCACACCTTCTGTTGGAGACCTACATGAGGACACTGGAAGAAGGAAAACTCTCCTTCACCTGCCTGCCTGGTGGGACTGAGCACCTGCTAGATCCTTGGACTTCCATTCTCAGCTTCTGCTGACCATTGTTGGGGAGTTGGACTACAGACTGTAAGTCACCAACAAATGCCCTTACTATATAGTTCTGTGACTCTAGAGAACCCTGATTAATACAATGGCATAGCGAGGAGAGGAAATATGAAGCACTTAGTCACTGGGAGCTGAGTTTGGATAAGGAAGTCATGTTCCGTGTAGCTTTTCGATACCCCACCTAAACTCTGGGAACAGGCTTGTGCCACCAGCCCCCACTCACTTTTCTTTGTATCAGCGGATAAAACACATACACAGTTTTTTGTTTTCAACTTGCCCTCTTAGCACCATTGCTGGAAATTAAGAAACTCCTGCTGCTAGCATGCCCTTATCAATTTCTCTTACTTCTGCATCTCCGGCCTGCACCAGACCTTAGTGGCCAGTCATATCTAGTCCCTGACCACCTACCTGGAGGAGCGGCCTGTGTGGCCACTTTGTTTTGAGATCTCAAACGACTGGCGGACTTTTCTCCATCAGAAGCATGGGGAACTTGTCTCTCTTGGGCCCTTGCATCACTCTGCTTGCTTCCAGGGACCGCAGCAATTGGTCCATTGCTTCTTTACTGACAGATCAAGAACCAATAGGGGAACATGACAGCATCAGAACCACCTCTACAAATAACAGAAGGTTATGTCTGAGAAATCTTACATCTGAACTTGTGTATCTTTTATTGTGATGTCTGTGTGAAAGGCACACCTGTCTGACTTTGATAAGAGATCTGCCAGTCTTAGCTAGTTAACACATTAACTAATGAAATAATAAGCTGGTGGATTCTTTAGGGTAAGGAGCTAGAAATCTGTTTTCTAGCTGTAAATTTATAGTAACCTTAGCAGTCAATGTGTACACACACACACACACACACACACACACACACACACACACGCACACTTTATTGGTCTTTTCAAAACAAATGGTTTTTTTCATTGATCTCGTTTTTCTACGTCATCTATCTCTGTTCTAATCTGAATTATTTTCCCCTTGGCTGGGTATCAGGTAGGTTGTTGACTGTGAGCTTTTAAAGGGATTCGAAGCTGTAAACTTTTTTGAGCACTGTTCCTTGTGCTCCATAATTTGTGGTATGTTTTCTATTCTAGTAGGACCAATGTATATTCTATTTTTTTCCTATTTTCTTCTTTAATCTACTGGTTAAAGAGGTGCTAACTTCAACTCTATTTCACGGTGGTCTGAGAAGATACTTAGTATACTTATAGAACTTGAGGGTTTTTTTTTTTTTTTTTTTTTTGGACCAATATATACTATATATATGAAGAACATTCCATGTGTATGCATTTTGGGACTATCTGTTTCCATCTACGTTAGCTTGAATGGCTCTGAAAAATTCAGGTTTTGGTGCTAGAGAGATTGTTCAGCAGTTCAGAGCATTTGCTCTTCTTCCAGAAGACTCCGTTTCAATTTCCAGTACCCACATAGCAGTTCATAACTCTTTTTAACTCTAGACCTAAGGGACTGGACAGCATCTCTGGCCTCCACAGGCACCACACATACAGTGCACAGACATAAATGCAGACAAGAGCCTCAAAACTATGAAATAAATAATCTTTTAAAATATGGGTGTTGATACTTTCCAATTACTACAACGTGTACTAGAAGGCATTAAAGGTGAGAGCATTCCTTCTCTTGTGGATACTGGCAGGTCCATTTGCCTTTCCTCTTTCGTTATGCAAACATACAGCTTTTTTCTCCTGTGACAGATGCATAAGGTGCCACCACCAGAACAGAGCACAGCATTGGTCAGGCCATCAGATCTGCATACTCAGTGACACAGCATACCGACATGTCTAGACAACTGTCTACTTGCCCTTATGAATGGCTTTCTTAAGTACTGTCATGAGGATTTAAGGTACTGCCTAGTGTCTGTCAAGCTGAGGCAGTACTGGCCATGTCCCCTCACATCCTCTCAGTAGCCCTTGGAGGCCAGGTACTAGGAACAATGTCTTCTTCTTCTTCTTTTTTTTCCTGGAAATGTCTTCAAGTGTCCCTTTCACTTGAAGAGCGTTTCCATTATAAAGGATTCTTTGTTTATGGTTTTCTCCCTGCAGCCTCACTGTCTTCCTGTGCCTTCTGATGATTGGGACAGCTAGGAATTGTACTGAGAATTCTGGAGGGAACAAGCCACTTCTCTTTGGTGCTCTTAGACTGTGCTGTGGGTCCTCGAGTTTGACAGTTTGATTACCACATGAGCTGGCATGGCTTTGAGTTTATCCTGCTGACACTGGGATTCTTGGAGATGCAGATTCAGTATTTCACCAGGTCTGGAGTACATCCAGCCTAATGTCTGCTGCAGTGACCTCTCCAACCCAAAGAAGCCCATGCAAAGAAAAGCAAACTCAGTTAATATGAGTACAAGCTTGTGCCTGGTTTGCGCAGATCGACCACTGCATTACTCTGTTTCCCAGCTATGAGATCTATTATAACTTGTGCTTTCTCCAGGCCACGAGCTTCAACTCTGTCTTCCTTCCACCTCTTCTTCCTCCCTCTCCCTCCAACTCTTTAGTTCCACCTTCCTTTCCTCTGCCCAATCACTGGCTCTAGCCTTTATTTTACAAATTAAAATGGGGAGAAGGTTCACATGAAGTCACCTGAGTGTGTGACAAGGCAGCCCTTCTGGGGAAGTGGAGTTAGCATTCAAATTCAAACAGCACCAGGACAACCCACAAGTCTTTTAGTAGTCTTTCTTCCACTTTCTTGCTCTCACACTGGGACCCCTTATATATAATGGTATGCTGTGTGGTGGCCCACTACCCTCTGAGGGTCTGTTCATTTTTATTCATTTTATTCAGTCTTTTTTTTTTCTTGGTCTTTAAAATCAGCAATCTCAAACAACTTATCTCAACTTTGGCAAATTCTCTAGTCTGACTGTTCCAGTGTACAGTGAAATTCCTATGGTAGATTTTCCTTAATGATATATATAGCTGTGTTCACTGCCAGAATTTTTATTTAGTTCCTTGTCTGGCTTTGGTCTCTTTATGAATATTTGCAATGGTTATGACGTTGTCCATTTGATTCACATTAGTTCCTTGATCATCACCTACATTAGCTCTTGCAGGATTTAAAAGATTCGGTGGAAGACCCGGGTATGGTGGGACAAACATGTTTGTAACCGTAGTGTTTGAAAGGTACGGGGAGATAGAACAGAAGTCAAAAAGCCATTCTTACCTACATAGCAAATTTGAGGAGGGGCCTGAGAGATGGCTCAGTGGTTAAGAACACTGACCGCACTTTTAGAGGTCCTGAGTTCAAATCCCAGCAACCACATGGTGGCTCACAACCGTCTGTAATAGGATCTGATGCCCTCTTATGGTGTGTCTGAAGATAGCTGCAGTATATATATATATATATATATATATATATATATATATATATATATATATATATTTAAAGCAAAAAAGAAAATTAGAGGAGAAACAGAGAGATGTGAGAAACAGAGAGACGTGAGGCTCAATCTGAAAAAGAAACAGACATAAAAAAAAAAAAACAGCTATGGAAGGTCTACATAGTATTTTAAATTCTGTCCTTCAGGGGCGTCTCATTCCTGTTCTCTTGTATATGGGTCATACTTTTTCTTACGTTTGCTCAGAAAGTCGTCAGGAAGGGGCTAGAGAAATGACTTGTCAGTTAAAAGTATCTGCTTCTCTTGCAGATCTCAGAGGGACTCTGACAACCTCTTCTGGTCGCTGTGGACACCTCTGTGCAGGCAGTACACAAAAGCAGGCACACACGTTCCTGGAAATTACAAACGGAAGTCTTCATTAGGAACAATACCTTTTGAACACACTGTGAACATGACTCTCAGACTCCCCTCCAGGTTTTTTGCTGACGTTCACCGCACTTGATTATTATTTGTTCGGTGGTTTTTGGATCATTGTGCATCTGTGGAATTGCTGTGCTGCCGACCCAATGGTCACTTTGTATCTCAGCATATTTCCTTCATCTTCTGCAATAAAAACAAAAGAAAGTCTCTGTCAATAGGCTGTTTGCATGATAGCATGCTTCCTGAGGTGAGCCTGCATTCTAGGCAGAAGGGAGAGTTAGAATCAGAACTCTTGGTTTGATGGAGCCTCAAACTTGCTGCACAGGGAACGATGGCCTTGAACTCTGGTCCTTTTGTTTCCATTTGGCCAGTGCTGAGAATCCAGCACAAGCCACTGTGTCCAAGGTAAGAGCGGGAGCTTTAGAAACTCATCAAAATACCTAACCTAACCATTTTCTATCTGAGCCACTTCTGATGTGTCTCATGTATTTTTTTTTAATCCCAGCCATAATTGTTGTCTAGGTGGCAATAAATAATATACATGCCTGATGAACATTCTGAGTGAAGAGTCAGCTCTGTTTCCGGACAGACTTGGGTGAAAATAAACAAGCACTTTGCAGCAGTCCTCGAAAGCAGTAAACCACCACAATTCTTTGAGAAGAAGGTCTGTTCTTCATTCTGAGACCCCAGAAATGCATCTGTTATATTCAACTGGTAAATAAGGGACAAGGAGACAATGGGTATAAGTCAAACAACTCTTCTCTGAGATATAGTCAGCAGAAGTCCATATGACCATGATTTTGATAACTTTTGCTAGTTTATTCATATGGAATACATTGTACCACAGAAGTGATAGGACAAGTTTGTGCAAGGGAATACAAAGGGTGTGTCAGATATCCTGAGATCAAGCAGGAAAAGAATGCCCAGTAAATATAGATATAACAAAATCACTGGCAACCTTAAAATTTCTTTTTCTTGGGGCTGGAGAGAAGGCCAAGGATATGCAGTGACTTCCAGAGTAACAGAGTTCTGTCCCCAAACATTATGCAGTTTAGAATCACCTGTAACTCAGCTCCAGGTGACCTGACACTCTAGACACAACACTGACATGCATATACATACACCTACACAAACACACACACACACACACACACACACACACACTCACACACACACACACACACACACACACACACACACATACACACACACACTGGGCAGGATGAGTCTCAGCTGTAAAGGACTGTTTGTATACATGTTTTGCATCTTTTAGGACTGACTGCTAAATGTCTATATGAGCCCTCCTTTCAGGTATTACTGAAAAGCATATGAGAGACACAAAGAGCTACTGCCCACCTCCCTCTGAAGCAGCCTCAGGAAAAGGCAGAGTCCTGAGGCAATCTGCATTGGTAATGGCATAGAGGCTTATGTCTGACTCATCTGAAGTAAGAACTGAAAAAAGCCTGTGAGAACCACAGACAACACTTACAGGAAGTCTGGCTGACTCAACGAACTAGACAGCTTAAAGGCAAGGAAGGTGGGGCCAAGGAATTTCTTTCAAGTAGTGTTCAGGAAAAGAAATCAGATGAAATGGAAAAAAAATTAACAAATCAGCAAGAAAAGGGACATTCCTTACAGATAACTGAAAGTGTGTAAGGAGAGGGAAAATGGAGAAAATGACCTTAGCAATAGTGAGCCTAGAGAGGCAGTAGCCTCATAACTGGTTTTCTTCATCCTTCCTTCACCCCCCCAATAGCGCTCAGCTCTGTCTCTAGCAGTGTCTGCCTGCATGTTGCTATGCTTCCCACCAGGACAATGGACTAAACCTCTGAAGCTGTAAGACAGCCCCAATGAAATGTTTTCCTTTGTAGGAGTTGCTGTGGTCATGGTGCCTCTTCATAGCCATCAAACCCTACGGCAGAAGTTGGTACCAGGGTCTGAGGTGCTGCTGTGATAGGCCTGACTGTGGTTTTGTTTGGAGAAATGGAGACTTTGGATTAGAAAAGCAGTTGAACACTTTAAGTGGCGCTTAATGGGCCATTTTAGTAGGAGCAAGGGATACACTGGTGCTGAGGGTGATTTGAACTGGGCAGGCCTCTTTCCTCAAGAGATTTCAGAGGAAAAGGAAATGTTATTATGTATCCTGGAGATTGTAATATTTTAATGAAAAATACCAGACTCTGTCCCTGCCCTCTCTCTACTGTCCAGTTGTGTGTTCCCTTGACATCGACCTACACACCTAGACACATAGAGGCAACAATGCCTTCAAGGGATGAAAAGGCCAAGGAGTTGGAAGCTCAACTGGAGAAACTCATGAGACATAATAATCCCAGCATAAAAATGGTGTGCAATGGTGTGCTTAACGGGCTCAGTCCACTCGGCTCTCACCAGCTAACAAGTGAACTGGGAGGCTTGCTAACCCGTTAATGTCCATTAGAGTACAGAGAAAGCCACTTGGCTCTTAGAACTCGTGGAATATTAAAGATCAATTCAAAGGTAAGTAAGTGTTCTTGATAAATGTCCTGCTTCCTTTAGCTGGAGACAGTCTGGCAGGATGTTGCATTTCCTGTCCATGATTCCATTGTTGATGCTGTTTTCATTCTGAACATTCAAATTGAAGGGCCCAGTTTAATATCACAAACTCCATTTTGCTTTCAGACTCCATTTTGACAATTAAGTTGCCCTCTGAATGAACCCAGCTACTGGGAAAAAAAAAAAAAAACCCAACTTGTTCCAAGAGCCATATCTCCCTGGTAACAATCACAATCCCACAGGGCAAATAGCCACTCCATTCCCAGGACTCAAAGGCAGGGACCTTAGGTGAAATGCCCTACAGTGGGGAGAGGGAACTTGTAGTGTCCAGTAGAAAGTCAGGGCATCAAGTGAAGGGATGGGGTTTCCATCCCACAGTTCAAAATTCTGACTCAGAATTTTTCCTGTCTAAAAGAACTGCAGGGACAAAAATGGAGAAGAGACTGAGGGAAAGGCCCAAATTGGGACCCACCTCAAGGGGAGGCCCCAAGGCCTGACACTATTACTGATGCTATGGTGTGCTTACAGACAGGAGCCTAGCATGGCTGTCCTCTGAGAGGCCCAACAAGCAGCTGACTGAGACAGATACAAATACTTACACCCAAACATTAGACTGAAGTCGGGGTGCTCTGTGGTTGAATTAAGAAAAGACTGGAAGAAGCTCAGGAGGAGGGCCACCTCATAGGAACACCAGCAGTCTCAACTAACCTGGACCCCTGAGATCTCTCAGACACTGAGCCACCAACCAGGCAACATACATGAGCTGGTCTGCCCTCCCTCACGGTCTCCCAACAGGCATATACAGCAGAGAACTGCCTGGTCTGGCCTCAGTGGGAAAAGATGCACCCGACCCTGAAAGACTTGACTCCAGGGAGTGGGAAGGCCTGAAAGGGGTAGGGTGGAGGGGATGCCTTGGAGATAGGGGAGAGGAGAAATAGGATTAGGAACTGTGGGAGGTGGACCTGGAGGGGGAAAATTATTGGACTAAAAAAATAAGTAATAAAAAAGAACGAAGAAAAGGAAGGATGGAAGGAGGGAGGGAGGGAGAAATGATGGAAGGAGGGAGGGAAAGAGGGAGGAAGGAGAATAAGAGGGAGGGAGGGGAGAGAGGAAGCAAGGGAGAGAGGAAGGAAGGAGGGAAGAGAGGAAAGGAGGGAGGAAGGAAGGAAGATAGGGAGGGAGGAAGGAAGAAAGAAAGGAAGGGAAGGAGGGAGGAAGGAAGAAAGAAAGGAAGGGAGGGAGGGGGGATGGGGGAGGAAGAAACACTTCCTCCATATAGGAAAATCACTTGGAGCCCTTGTTGGCCACAAGATGGCAGTGTAAGGAGACTTTTGCTTGTTCTGTCCTGAGCTTCCTTGTGACACAAGAAAACCCACAGAATCAACTAATTTAGGCTCATAGGGGATCAGAGACTGAAGTGACATCAGGGACTCTCAGTCCTGACCGAGACCCTCTGCACATATATTGTACAACTTAGTGTTCTTGTGGGATGCCTAGTCGTGGAAGCAGGGGCTGACTCTGACTTCTGCCTGCTTTTGGGAACCTTTTCTTCCTCTTGCCTTAATGAGAGGAGGTACCTAGTACAATTGTAATGTTATATGCCCTATTGGGTTGATATCTCTACGAGGCCTGCCCTTTTCTGAAGGGGCGGTGGGAGGAGAGAAGGTAGGGGAAATTGTAACTGGGAGGCAATATATGAGAATTAATTGTATCAAAAGAGCTTACTTGTAACTGAAATAAAGTTTATTATAGGAAAGGAAGGAAGGAAGGGAGGAAGGAAGGAAGGATGGAAGGAAGAGAGAGAGAAAGAGAGAAGGGGAGGGAGGGAGGAAATAAAGAAGGGAGAAAGAAAGAAAGAGGGAAGGAAGGAAAGAAAGAAAGCTAGGACAGCAAGCCACGAGGAGCAAGAAAGCACGAAAGAAAGAAAGAAAGAAAGAAAGAAAGAAAGAAAGAAAGAAAGAAAGAAAGAAAGAAAGAAAGAAAGCTAAGCATGCCACAAGGAGCAAGACAGTAGGCAGCACCCCTCCATAGTGTCTGTATCAGCTCCTGCCTCCAGGTTCCTGTTCGAGGCCCTACACTGCCTGCCCTCAGCAATGGGCTGTGATCTGAGAGTCATGAGGTGAAGTAAACCCTTTCCTACCCAAGCCATGTTTGATCATGATGCTTTATCACAGCAACGAAAACACAAGAGTTTCTTAAGCGTGAATGTCCTACAAGTTTGACTTAAACCTTTGATTACATATGATCCCCACAGACTCACCTGTTCAGTGCTTGGCCCATAGGGAGTAGCACAGTTAGGAGGTGTAGCCTTGTAGGAGAAAGTGTGTCACTGTAGGGGTGGGGAGATTTTGAGGTCTCCTATGCTCAAGGTACACTTAGTGGTACACAGTCTCCTTCTGCTGTCTGTAGATCAAGACAGCACTTTCAGCTCTTTCTCCAGGACCATGCCTGCCTGCATGCCACCATGTTTTCACCATGATGACAAAGGACACAACCACTGAACCTGTAAGTCAGCCCCAATTAAATGGTTTCTGTCATAAGAGTTGCCTTGGTCATGGTGTCTCCTCACAGTAATAAAACCTTAGAACAGAAGTTGGAACTGGCAGAGTCAGGTATTGCTGTAACAGACCTAACCATGTCTTTCGGAAGAGTATTGTGGAAGGACTTTGAAACTTCGGGCTAGAAGAGCCATTGAATGTTGGGAGCTCATTGGGATGTTCTGTAGAAGCTTGGAAGAATGTGGAGAGCCATGCAGAAGATGGTCTCTGGCTTGTGAAGTTTCAGAGCGAAGTTTAAAAACTCTATTAGGGCCACCTGGTATTTTGAATTAAGATTCTGTGATTCTGGTTAGAAGCGGCTTAAGAAACAGCTGTGATTAATAAGATCCAAGAGGATCTGTTACCTAGGAATGCATTTATAGTGCTTATGGGTGTGTAAGGCTATATCTACTAGAGTGATGTCTGCCTTAAACTATATAGCTGTGTGTTTATCCAGAGACAGTGAGAGAGGAATGTGTTCAGTGGGGCCAGATACTTAGGTGGGGGGAGGGGCCTAGAAAGACCCAATACAGCAGGCCTTGTATCTTGGAGTGCATGCACTTTGGAATAGCAATTGATCTTGATACCCCATAGCTTAAGTATCGAGGTGAAAGGAGTGGGGTTGTCAGCAGGGACTGACGCTTAGTGTTTTACATGATGTCATTAAATCCAGTAGGTCCTGGTAAAAAGTGCATGTGAGCTACTGGAGGGGAGAAATGGGGTAGGGCCTGATTCCCAATTTGTATGTACTAGACGTTCCTAGTCTTGTTAGCTCACACACTGATAAAGTTCAGGTAATGCTGACTACTCCCATTTCTTTCATCCCATAAAAACTTCTACACATCAGGCCCTGCTAGACACTATGCACCAGAACACCATATCACGTACGCTGCTAGGATTCAGGTTATGCGGAGAACCCAGTCCTCTACAGGCCCTACACCCCTCTGCACAGTCCCTAGCCCTCCCTCCAAGCTTCCTCTTCCAGAAGAAAGGCACAGAGTCAGCACTTAAACCACCCCACATGCTCTTGCCACACCTTTGACCTTCTCCTCTTTGGGTTTTACAGCTCTTAACTGATTGGCCTTTCTTCCCACCAGGGCAAGCAGAAGTCCCACCAGTCAGCAGATATGCCTGTCTCCCAAACTTCCTCTCCATGGCTCTTGCTTCTGGCTGATGACCTCGTACTCAGGCTACGTGACATCAGAGGAAGAGACTCCAGAGCCACAAGCCTGCTTGTCAGAGAAGTAAGGGGGAAGATTGATGCTGCCCTGGAGACCTTCAGGAAGTGGACCACCCCGGACTTGATGCTCCAGCTCAGGCTGGGAGCACATTCCTGCTCCTCCCACTAAAACTCAACATGCAGCTGCAGCAGAGGGCCTGGCTCATGTGGAGGGGACTCATCTACAGTTGTCCCTCTGAGACCTGCTGCTTCTGGGACCAGACCTTCACAGAGGACTGTTTTTCCTTGGCTTCCAGGGCCTCCTAGATCTGATGGTTATGTCTCCCAAACTTCTTGATCAGTATTCTACTGACAATGAGAGAAGCTTCTCCTGCACATTCCCAGACAGGATGCAAATGAAGAAGGTGTGCTGGTAGGCTTGTATCAGTGAGACACACAGCCTAAGTTTGTCCACTTAGAACAGAAGGTGATAGATACAGTTAGCCATTTGTGGCTTCAGACCATATGTGGCTACTTCCTGTGGCATGCTGGGAACGAGTGTGAGGATAAAGCTATTCTTACAGCAGCCAGCAAACCAACACTGGCTGGCTCTTGTACAAATGCTGCTTTCCTGAGAATTCTCAAGCCACAGACTCATTAATGCATTGCTTAGTCCCCAGGTGGGAGTCTCCAGGACTTGATCACCCCCTGCAGGCACCATCTCTGTACAATATGGTAGGGACCAAATCTGAGGTCACTGGAGATCTAAATCCTCCTCCTGCTTTGGCTCCCACAGGTTCCTGTGCATCTCACAGTGTACAATGTCCCTAGTCCCTCTCCAAAGTCCGTCATAGTCTTTACAGTCCCAGACTTGCTTCAAAGTCCTTGTTCATCGGCTCCTCTGAGACTCAGTGTAAGCTCTTCCTGTGACCTTCTGTAAAACAGAAGTTACTGATAGCTGTCAAAGGGTTTTATTGCTGTGAAGGGACATCGTGACAATGGAAACTCTTATAAAGGACATTTACTTGGGGCTGGCTTACAGTTTCTGGGGTTCAGTCCATATCAGTCTTTATGCTGGAAGCATAGCAGTGTGCAGGCTGACCTGGTACTGGGGGAGCTGACAGTTTTTATCTAGATCTGCAGGCAGCAAAAAGACACTGTGTGCCACACTGGCATAGCATGGGGGTAGGAGTCCTCAAAACCTGCCCCAGCATTGTCACACTTCCTCCAGCAAGGCCACACCTACTCCAGTAAGGCCACACCTCCAAATAGTGTCACTCCCTATTGGCCAAGCATTCATACACGTGAGACTAGAGGGTCATACCTATTCAAACCATCACATTTTCCAAAGCACAGAGGTCCAGAGCAAGCATGTCATCCCAAAATGAGAAGTTAAGGATAGCAAAGTTAGGTAGGTAGACAAAAGCTCCCACAGTAAGATGCCCATCATTTGGGGTATGTGATGGTGTGACTTGTATTCAAAGATCTGTTTGACACTCCTACTTTCTGTGATAACTAGAGCATGTGTATATGTGTGCATGTTTATGTGTGTGCATATGTATGTGTGTGCATGTGTGTATGTATGCATGTGTATATGTGTGTATGTACATGTGTGTATGTGTGTATGTATGCATGTGTGTGCATGTACATGTGTTTAGTGTGCATGTGTATTTGTGTGCATGTGTATATGTGTGCATCTGCACAGAAGCCGGAAGACAACTTTGGTGTCACTGCTAGAGCACCATTCAATCTGTTCTTCTTTATAAGTTTGGAGACTAGTTCTCTTAGTAGCCTGGTACTTACTTGGAAGTCACCAAATATACTAGTCTGTGGGACAGAGCCCTCTGCAAAACTGGGGTTATAGGTATATCCATTGCCACACTGGGTTATTATTTTACATGGATTCTAGGGTTCAAATTCTGGTCCTCATGATTGCAAGGCAAGTATATTTTCTGGTCATTATCTCCTCAGCCCTAAAGATAGTTTTAAAGAAACATTAATTGTTCCCAATGCCATGAGGGATGTGTATCCTCTACCCCTTAGTAGTCATAGCTCTAAGCTGGGACAACACAAGGGATTGTCATTAAAATCACTTGGTGATCATAGTTCTTCAACTCCCTAAGTACTAATGGGTTGATGGCCTGTGGGCCTTATTCTAGTCTTTGTATTTCTGACTATTCCCAGACACAGCGCTTATGTGTATGAGGATGCTGTTATTTTATTCTGGGAGAAGTGAATGTTGTTAGTGGTGTGGTGCAGAAACATAAAGACCTCCATGAGAACAACCATAGCAGGTAAGTCAGGAACACATCACTTTCACGTGTTCAGTAAATATAAAACTAGTCACACCTACTGAACCAGGAAACAAAGCTATAGCGTTTTAGCTTAAAAATATAGACTATAATACGAGTATGTGTGCTTTTGCATGTTTATTCACATGCATTCATATAAAATACAAACAAGAGCCCAAAGAGATATGTCAGATTGCTTATCATTAAGGTGATAACTGATACTTTAACTCGTGAATACTGCATAGTAGTAAAACATGTATAAGAGACAAAACATGCAGTTTCTTCTCACAGGGATGGGGAACAGTGCGGATTTGAAGTCAGTTTTGCAGGGGGCAACTGGGTTTCCTGAAGGTCGGAAGGACAAGGAGTATGTGGAAGCCCTCCATGAGTTGTTAGATCTTGGGACTACATAGCTGTATGTAGAAAACAGAAGGTGAAAGAATTGGTTTGGGGGAAGGCCATGTTTTACCTGATTCAAATCTGGGATGTGGTTCACTTCATTTGATGAAGCTTAGAAGGGATTTCTGGACAGGTTACAAACTCCTCAGTTTCTGGTATCAGAGGATTAGAAATAGTTGAGACAATTCAAAGAGGCTTTGGACAGGACAGAAGGATAAGCTCAGGCTCCAGTGAAGTCTACTCTGTTTCAGAACCATGGTGCCAGGAAGATGCTTGAATAAAGCAGGAAGAACACAGAAAAATGAAGGCTGCTAGAAGCCAAAAGATTGCTTTGAGTAAGGATCTTTCAAGTTTTTCCATTTAAGATCCTTTTTGCCCAAGGAAATTTTTCAATTGCCCAAGGTATACAGAGATATGTAAAATAGATATACAAATCAAATATTTACTAATGATAAATCATAATGAAGTCATTAAAATAATTCTTTGTCAAGTTAGTATATTGATAAGATAGATACTCTTGCCTATTTTTCCATGAAGTTTTAATCTAGGCTAAATAATTGATATTGCACGGTATAGGGCATTGTCAACATTTTCAGAACTGACAGATATTTCGATTTTAATATCTTCAAAGACAGTATCACAGCTTTGCGTAAATACATAGTCCAAAATGTTTGAGTTATGTTTCAGACAATTTCATAAATTATTGGGAGTTCTGTCCTAATAAAAAGCCAGAATTAAAGAAAGAAAGCCAGAATTAATTTACCTCATTTTTTTAAATAAAGCTTTAGCCAGTAATTGAGGGAGTAATATTTAAAATCTTCACAATGAGGTCATTACATCTCTAGAGGAGCAGAAAACTGGGCAGAGAAGCAATGCAGGTGGTGATCTGCAGTGCTGTGTAAGCTGAACTGTCTCAGGCTTCCCTGACAGATACTGTGTGCAGTGACGTCATGCAGTGCACATGTCATGAGTTCAGAACCATGACTGCAGTGCAGCTGTCCATCAGCACCACTGAGTGATGCTCAGACTCCTCACACATGTGGCTTTAAGTTAACTTTAGGTCACTGCATGCTCAGAAATCTTTCACTGTTGCCCATGATTTGTGATCGACCCAGTTATGTGACTCCATGTGCGGTTGTGACCCACAGTCTACACAGTTGCAGTGCAGAGAACAAGTCCCAAAGAGAAAATGTTAAAGGCACAGTGGTTTACTCTGTGTTTTAAATGTTAGTAATTACTTTACAAAGTGACTGATCTGCTGTGTATGATATTGTGTCTCTCCGGGTTTCCCAAGGGCTTAAGATACATAGAGAACCACAGAAGAACAACTAAGTGCAGTGTTGTGCTTATCTTTTCCTTGAAACAAAAAAACTTCACATTTTTATATCTAAAAACTCATTTGGAAGATTTCAACATGTATGTTTACCTGAGAAGAATGATTAAGATTGAGCTTTAATACCTATCATCTTTGTTCCTATGACAAACATGATCTTCCAAAGAAACCAATGTTCCAGAAAGGAATGAAAGAGGAAGAAGGTTTCAGACCAAATGAAAATGTTGCAGATAGTACAAAGAGCTACCCTGATGCCCCATCCAGTTCCGGTTGTCAACAGCTACCATTAGTATGGCTGGCTTCATTCATCATAATTCATGTTACAACCGATACATATACAACAGAAGTAGCTAAAGGTAGAGACGTTATTGTTCACTTATCTGTGTATCTTTAGTTATCATATCTATCATCTATCACTGATCTATATCTGTTTATCTTTCTCTCATCTGCCTGTCATATCTACCTATCTACTTATCTACACATCATATCTTTATCATCTCTATCTATATATCTATCTAGCTAGCTAGCTAGGTAGCTAGCTAGCTATCTAGCGATCTATCTACTTACTTACATATCACATCTGTCTGTCTGTCTGTCTTAGTCAGGGTTTCTGTTCCTGTACAAGCATCATGACCAATAAGCAAGTTGGGGAGGAAAGGGTTTATTCAGCTTACACTTCAATATTGCTGTTCATCACCAAAGGAAGTCAGGACTGGAACCCAAGTAGGTAGGAAGCAGGAGTTGATGCACAGGCCACAGAGGGATGTTACTTACTGGCTTGCTTCCCCTGGCTTGCTCAGCCTGCTTTCTTATAGAACCCAGGTCTACTAGCCCAGGGATGGCACCACCCACAATGGGCTGTGCCCTCCGCACTTGATCACTAGTTGAGAAAATGCCTTACAGCTGGATCTCATGGAGGCATTTTCTCAGCTAAGGCTCCTTTCTCTATAACCCCAGCTTGTGTCAAGTTGACACAAAACCAGCCAGTACCCTATCTATCTATCTATCTATCTATCTATCTATCTATCTATCTATCATCTATCTATCATCGATTTATCTATCTATCTATCTATCTATCTATCTAACTATCTAACTATCTATCTATCATCTATCTATCTATCTGTCCCCTAAATTATGGATCCATTTTCTTTTTAAACAAGATCCTATTATATGACCTAAGCTGTGCTGGATGGAATTCATTATGATGTAGGCAAGGTTGGCCTTAAACTCATAGTCATCCTCTTGCCTTGTTCTCCCAGTACTGGGAATGCTGGCCTGCCAGGCCTGGCCAGACACTTTTAAACAGTGTGTGGCTTTTAATTAGTTTTTCCTCAGGATTTTGGGTGTCACCAGTATTCTGCTGCCATCTTCTGTCCCAAACTCTTTCTCAGTTTTGATTTCTAAGACTTTGTTATTCTTTCTAACATTTTATAGCTATAGATTTCCTTTCAGTATAATCTTGCACTACTTTAAAAAAAGGACAATGACTATCACACTGTTGCTTAGAGAGGTCAAGCCTCACGGGACTGTGGACAACCGGGAATTCCCTCACATTCACCTCTTTATTAATGTTCTTAAAGTCCCTTTCAGAACATTGGGTGACTATGCTCTAGATACATGTATTTAATCTGTGACGTGTATTTTTATTCCGAAAAGAGTCTGTTTCGCACCAGAACCAGATGTGAAGACCCTTTCACTGAAATCTCTATGTTCTTTGGCTTCAGGAAAGAGCCAAATCAAGCTGGGACTGGTCTGGACGCTTCCTTCCTGGTGGTTAGCTTTGCTGACGCTGGGATGTGCTTTGCAGGTTCTGGGAGAGAAAAGCAGGCTTAAGCCAGCTCTGGCCCTTGTGTGCTACGTGGCTGACCTGCTGAGCAACATGCCACAGGCCTCATCGTTTTATGACCAGTAAGGGAATAGCCAGCTGCTTTTGACTGGATTTGAAGTTAGCTCCTCCTGGAATTCACACCCTGCATTTGGTAGCCCTAAGCCCTAGGCCCAGCCATGGAAGGCTGTTCTGTTTTGCTAAGTGGTGACACCTACACCTGTGCCTGCGCATTAGTGGTGCTCTCAGCTTTGGTCCCACACTTCTTTTTCAGTTAGTGGGCACTACTCTAGCAGAAACTGGGGGTCAAAGTGCTAAAACTGGGTGACTGTTGAACACTCAGTGCTGAAGAGGACATCAGTATCATTCCAAGACTCAGTTAACAGTGTGGAAGATGGAGTGGGAAAAAACAAAAAACAACAACAACAAAAACAACAACAAAAAAAAAAAAAACAAAAACCAAAACAAAACTCCAAGAGACAGTAGAGGCAGTGGAAATTTATGAAACTCTGTCTCCAGGCAACATCGTGTTCTACATGTATGAACTCAGGAGCACCTGCACAAGTCTGGCCACCTCAGCATTGCATCATAGTGTTTATACCTGTGGCATGATCAAAGAGGCTTATGGTGAAGAAATTCATGGCTGGCCAAGGTACTAAGAGCAAGTGACTGATCGGTGCTCAGTCTTCAGTGGGACACCCGTTTCTCTCTGTCTGAAGCTCAGAGGGTATTTAGAAGATGGGGGTTGCAAGCACCAGATGATAGGGGGAGGGTTGTGAAATGCTATCTTCATGGTCATGGCTCTCACGAATTCAGAGCGGCTGCAGCTACTTGAGCCTATATAAGACTCAGCCTAGATACAGCACGCTTCCCACCAGGGCTGTATGTGTAGCCTCCTATTGACAATATCTCCACGGCTGTCGATTTAGGACGTAGAGACATCTTGTGGAAGCCGAGCTGGAAGCTTTCTCCTGGCTCGATAGATTCGATGGTGCCAGAGTGTGCCGGGAATGAAGATCCTGAGGGGGAAAAGTCCTCACCAAGTGTACTGAGTCCCATGCCCTCTGCCATGCAGACCACCTGCCGATCATTGCACCTACCACCAGACTGAAGGGTGTAACCTATTATTCTCTCCAACTGACATTCCAAAAATATGTCTTTTGCTGTTGTGAGATAGGCTTCTCCTGGGGTTACACAACACACACATTTATCCACCCCAGAAAGTAAATCCGCGACTGACTACCACTTCTAAATGGATCTGTAGCCATATCTCCCTGTGTCCCTCGCAAGTCGTCTCGCCCGCAAGAACGACGAGGCACACACAGGATCCTTCTGTAGCAAGCTTTAATAACTCTTGAGAGGGAGAGCCAAAGCTATACAAAGTGGAGACACTGAGTGCATCAAACCCTCCCCTTATATAGGGGTTTTGTCTCGCCTCGGACGTGGCGCCTCCTGATGGGCTAGGGCCAAATCATGCGATGTGATGTCAGAAGCAAGCACCGGGTCTAGGGGCGTGGCTAGGCTTTAGGCGGGCATGCTCTGGTTATTTACCGTTGTTCCTTAACGGAAACCAGCACCATCTTGCAATGGCATGTAGGGCGGCGCCCCACATCTCCCCCTTTATTATTTATTACAAGGCCAGCCGGACACCTAAAAAACGGAGGGTGGAGATAGAGGCCATTCTCCTCGAATGATCATGGCGCACAATTAGTTGCGTGCGGTCAAGACTATGTACAAGCACCCCGTCAGGGTTGTTGACGTTACCCTAACAGGGCCCTGACCGGTCTCTCTGCCGTTTTGTGAGGGAGGGACACTGGGGCAGGCAACCCTCTGCAAGAAGGCTTGTCTCCCAGAGAAGGCGGGGGCGACTTCTCTGTGCGATGCCCTTTGCTCTACAACCCTCTTGGGCTGCTCAAGCCTGACACTCATCCTCGTGCAGTGTGTCTAAGGACACAGAGGGTGCAAGAGCTATCAGGCCGGCGACCGGCTGCCTACTGTTTCAGATCCACGAGCCAAACGCCTGCCGAAGCTCCCTGTTCTAGGGCGACAAGCGCCTGAGTCATCATCATCTTATCTCTTTTTGTTTGATTGTAAAATTTGCAAAGCAACCAAAGAATAAACACAAGTCCAAGGCTAAACAAAACCCCGAACAAACCCACCCCCACCCATTCCTTAAAGTAGGACAGCGCAGATGAAATCCAGGGGACGAATCCTTCCGTCAGTGATAAATCAAGGCGTGTGGAGTTAATCTGCAGGATGGCCGTGCGAAGTTCTCTCAGGGTCTGGTCAAACTCCACCGACCAGTTCTGCAAAATGTGCTGAGACAAAGCCTTAGAAAGATTAGCAGCTTTAGTAAATTTTTCATATTGGACCGAGGTCACACACAGTCCGGACAGGCGGTTTTCACACCCCAGTTGAGCAATCTGCCACAGTACATCTATCTGTTCTTGCACCAGATCTATACGCTGGTTGACTATCAGTAGTCCTCCTTGGATTTGGGTACAAGCCAAATGCCCAGCCTCCATGGCTGTAGTTACAGTGGAGGAAAGTTCATTAATGGTGGCTGCGGCTTGTACTGTGCCGGACAACGCCAGGGCAGAAGCAGTTACAGAGGCAGCCACGGCTGTGGCAGCAATGATGCCCACAATCAGGGCTGAAATTCCAAAGTCTCTTTTTTCTCTGAAGAGGGTCAAAGAGCTCTGGGCTTCTACAGGGACGGGGACAAACCTTGGCAGACGAGCCACCAAAGCAAAGGAAAACTCGGAAGCATTCCAACAGAGAGCATAATAACAGGAGTGAATTCTACAATCAAGCTCAGAAAAGCTTTCATTAAATGATGTATTACTCAAAATCCATAAAAAGGGGGGCCAAACACACACAGGAGTGGGGGAAAAGGTCTTTTCTGTGTGGGTAGAAGATCTGGCCCCAATGCTGGCTTTATTATCTCTGCTATTGGGGAACATCAGACTCCCTTTTCCCACCCGACCTCCCAAAATCATAGCCATCGGGGTTAAGTCTGAACAGCTATCTTTAGAACCACAAAGGATCCAGAGATCAAATGGGCTACCAGAGGCTCCTGTGTTTTCTTTACCATTAAGGCTAACCACATTTCCTGTGTTATCTGACAAGAGCGGGGACAGGGAAAAATATGGGCCGACCTCGCCTACCATGCGCGACTGGCACCCCGACCAGGGTAAGATATGGCGCATGTCTTTTTTTGCTCGGCAAAACGGGGCTAACTTTGGCTGCTTTAAGTTTTCTGAATAGCTTGAGCGGGGCCAGGTTCCAGTAAGCTCTGTATAGAAGATCTGGCCCCAATGGGTCTTATTATCCCAACCATTAACAATATTAGACACAGACTGAACATGCAGCCCCAGGCACCCAGGGGTTGTTGAATTAAGGACAAAACATAAGCTCCCAGGGAGATAATGAGTTCTATTGTCTATGACCCTTTCTATCTGTGAATCCCAGGGAAGAAAGGGCAAACCTAGTTCTCTATCCGTAGTAAAGAACCGAGGGAAAATTTGGGCATTATACATCACCGGCATGGGAAAAGGGAAAGTTGACATTATCCCCCATCGATACTCATGAGCAGACATTCCCGCCAGCGTTGTCATCAGCAGAAGCCGGAGGACAGTCATCTTCCTGGGTGATTGTGCGTGTTAATCGCTCTGGGACCCAGAGTGGATTTTCTTCAGTCTGTGGGAAAACACAAACAGCTCCCCTGGATCTTATAAGGATAGGATCCGGGCCTCTCCATTTGTTAGATAGGACATCTTTTCATTTTACAACTGGCATATGGTAGGGCTATTAGCCATGCCCTGCGGCAAAACCTTCCATTGATATCGCCGGTCCGGTTCTGCATGATTAATTGAAGGGAGGCTGAATGCAAAGCGAGGTCTGTCTGCCTCATGAAGAGGGATGGAGAAAAAGCAATCTCTTATGTCAATAAGTATTTGCCACCCCCAAGGGAGGGTTGACAATAGAGGCAGTCCTCTCTGCACCGGCCCCAGCAGGGACATTTGTTTATTAATGGCCCTCAGATCATGGAGGAGACGCCATTTTCCAGATCTTTATCTGATGACGAATATGGGGGTATTCCACGGGGAAGTAGAGGGCTCGATGTTTCCCTGAGCAAGTTGGTTTTCTACAATGTCTATTGCTGCTGTTAATTTTTCAGAGGTAAGAGGCCACTGGGGAACCCACACCGGATCCTCTGTATTCCACGGAATGGGTCGTGTTGCCCCAGTGGCACCTAGGAAAAACCCAGACCTGTTTTATCAGTGTGTGTCCGTGGAGAAACGGGGCGTGGGTCTCCTTGTTCATATTTTCCTAAACCAGATCCCTCTTGATATCCATGTTTTTCCATCATGTCTCTCACATGGGGCGAATACTCATTTGTAAGAGTTAGCCCTAAGTCAGTCATAACATCTCGACCCCAGAGGTTAACTGGCAATGGCAACACATATGGGGTAAATGTCCCCGTTTCTCCTTCAGCCGTTTTCCAGACCAGGGCTTCAGTGCTCATGTCTGGACTGGATTGATACCCTAGCCCTTGAAGGGAATGAGATGACTTAGTGAGGGGCCATCTTTTTGGCCACCAATGGGAAGAAATGATGCTCTTGTCTGCCCCTGTATCTAAAATGCCCTCGAAGCTTTTGCCACAAATGGTTAATGTCAGGCGTGGGCGAGTTCCTAAGGTTAATGTTAAGTAGGCTGAGTCTGTCCCAGAGGACCCCATCTGGTTTTTACTCTTTTGTATAGGTTCTCCGGGGGCGAGGAGCAGTAAAACTTGAGCTATACGGTCCCCCTTTTGTACAGAAAACACCCCCTGGGGGCTTGTACACAAAATTTGGATCTCAGGGACATGTTGATTATCAATAATTCCTGGGTAAACAATTAGTCCGCGGGCAGTAAGTGCACCACGGCCAATAATCAGGCCCACCGTATCTTTGGGCAAAGGGGGGTGTAGTGGTTGTGCAGGGACTGGGCACACCCCCATCTGAGGCATTAATAAGATTGAGGAGGCAGCACGCAAGTCCATTCTTGAGTGTCCGGCTGCGGGCTCCCCTTGGATAGAGATTGGGCCTTGACAAACGGAGTTCCGTATTTTTGCGGGCCCCGGAACCGGGGGCCCACTGGCCCGTTTTTTGGCTCCTCATTGGCTGAGTTTTGAAGGGGTAGTAAGAGGTTGCCCCTCAAATCTCTGACCGATCTACATTGATTGGCCGTATGATAACCCTTTTGACATCTGGAGCACAATGTAGGAGCCTTACGTTCTTTCTTTGGCTCTTGACAGTCTCTTGCCAGATGTCCAGGCCTTTTGCAATTAAAGAAAGTGCGTTCTCGCCCAGTAGGGGGAGGCCGCCTCTGCGCCTGTAGGATGGCGGCAGCAAGTCCTGTATTACTCAAAGGGCTGCCAATGTCTCTACAGATTCTAAGCCAATCTTGTAGGCCCTTATTTTTTCTAGGGGCTATGGCATTTTTGCATTCTTGGGAGGCTTGTTCATAAATTAACTGTTCTAGAAAAGGACCCACGGCATCAGGGTCTCCAAAAATTTTGCCCGCGGCATCCATCATTCGTGCCACATAGTCCGAAAAAGGTTCTTGGGGGCCTTGGAGAATTTTTGTGAGCTGGTTGCCTCCTTCCCCTTTCTTATTTAATGCCTTCCACGCCCTGATGGCCGTACCAGACACCTGGGCGTAGGCTCCCCATGGATAATTTGCCTGATCTGCCGAAAAGCGGCCCTGCCCGGTAAGAAGGTCAAAGCTCCAATCCCTTTGTTCAGCTGTAAGCGCGGAAGCATTAGCCTGCGCCTGACTTTGCGCTGCCTCATGCCACAATGCCTTCCATTCCATATACTGACCCATACTAGGGAGGGCAGCCTTAGCAATGGTTTGCCAATCAGCGGGTGTTAAGGCATTTAATGCCAGTCGCTCCAACTGCATGATTGTGAAATTGGCATTGGGACCATATTCCCTTACTGATTTTGCAAGCTCTTTTAGTTGGTTAAATTCAACAGGGGCATAAACTCTGGCATCGTCAGGACTCTCAAAAACCGGGAAAGCAAGGCTGAGCTGATGGCGGACTTTGTCTGTAAGGCGCGAAACAGCCTTGGGGCGGGTCTCATAGGGTGGCGGAGCCGGCGGGGCCGTAGGGGCCACCGAGGCTGGCAGGGGGGGGGGAAGCCTTTACTTGAGCTCGTGGTTCAGGCCCTGAACACGGCGCCCGGTTGGTCGCAAGGTTCCTGTGCCACCGCTCATCAGGGTGATATCTTTCTCCTTCATATCGTGCAGCTTCTTCTTCTAGATCTGCTTCCTCTTCTGCATCTAACCTTTCATCCTCCTCTTCAGAGGAATCTCTAGGGGTGCTGACGCGAAGCGCCGCAAGTTCTTGTGTTGGATAAATGAGGCCTGTTTTAAAACGAGGCCGGGCAACAGGTTCCCACCATGAGTCGGACCCTCTATCAGGTGAGACTGGCCTGGGGCCCAGTCTTCTCTCCCGCCCTATCTTCAGGTCTGCGGGAGGGCCTTTTTCACTTATATGTCTAGGGGGATATGTTTGGCGCGCGCACCCATCCTCTCACTACGTTCAGATTCTGACATGCCATCTTGCACAGTTTTTAGGACCATCTGTCCCTCTCTTTTAACCTCCTCGCAGGCCTCATCCTCCAGGCAGTTTTTTACCATTTTCCAAATAGCTTTTGTACCCATGCGTAGCAAAAGAACAAGAACAAGTCCAACTATCGCCTCTGGGAGACCTACTAACGAACCGGAGAGACCCAATAAATGAGAGAGAGGAGAAAAATCTGACATACCTTTCTGAAGCGTAGTCTGCATTACAGTTCTGAATCCACCCCGCCACTGGGGGTCTCCGGAGGTGCGGACGATGGTCTGGTCAAAATTTTCCCGGGTTTCGGCACCAGATGTCCCTCGCAAGTCGTCTCGCCCGCAAGAACGATGCGGCACACACAGGATCCTTCTGTAGCAAGCTTTAATAACTCTTGAGAGGGAGAGCCAAAGCTATACAAAGTGGAGACACTGAGTGCACCAAACCCTCCCCTTATATAGGGGTTTTGTCTCGCCTTGGACGTGGCGCCTCCTGATGGGCTAGGGCCAAATCATGCGATGTGATGTCAGAAGCGAGCACCCGGGTCTAGGGGTGTGGCTAGGCTTTAGGTGGGCATGCTCTGGTTATTTACCGTTGTTCCTTAATGGAAACCAGCGCCATCTTGCAATGGCATGTAGGGCGGCACCCCACACCCTGGACTTCACACTTAGTACCATAAAACTTTTCAGTAGTTCTTGGCAGGGGCACTACTAGGCCTTGCCAAGGGAAGATCCTGTTTGTCATAGATGGGACGGGGGTGGGGAGGTCATGGCGTTTTGACTAGGAGAGCTAATGGCCATGGTGGGCTACTGGAGGAAGAACATCACTATCTTTCATGGATCCTTCACATCCATTCTATGTCAGCATCTCTCCTTAGACCCAAGGGGCTATGATCAAAAACAAAAGGTTACTACTGTGGAATGAAGTGTGGGTGGTGGTAGGAAGAGGACAAGAGAGGGTCAGGCAACAAAGGTGACCAGAATATCTATATATCTATATATCTATATATCTATATATCTATATATCTATATATCTAATCTATATATCTATATACCTACATATCTATCTATATCTATATCTATATCTATATCTATATCTATATCTATATCTATATCTATATCTATATCTATATCTATCTATATCTTATCTATATCTGAAAGACCCCTCGTCCGCCTTAGCTGCAGTGACGCCATTTTGTACAAGGCTTAAATTAGACAGAGATGGAAAAATACTAAACTGAGAGTCAGCCAAGAAGTAGCACAGTCCTTGCCAAACAAGATGTCTGTAGTTGACCACCTGGACCGTGGTAAAGACACAATATTTTGCCATACATTCTGAGACAAGGACGAAAAACAAGACCTTGTCCCAGAAGAGGGGCCAAGGCCGCCCTTTCTGAAAACTTGGGGCTTGTCCCCAGTTCACCCTGGCCACATTTAAACTAACCAATTAGAACCCTGTTGCTATGCTTCTGCTTCTGTACCTTGCTTCTGTCCCAAGCCCTATAAAAAGGGGACTGCCCCTTTGTCCAGCGCGCAAGTCCTCTGAGAGACTGTGTGCCCACAGGTACCTGTGTATCTAAATAAACCTCTTGCTGTTTGCATCCGAACTGCGTGGTTTCGCTGCTCCTTGGGAGTGGTCTCCTCAGGCGGAAGATACCATCCGGGGGTCTTTCATATCTATATCTATATCTATATCTATATCTATATCTATATCTATATCTATATCTATATCTATATCTATCTCTATCTCTATCTCTATCTCTATCTCTATCTCTATCTATATCTCTATCTATATCTATATCTATCTATATATCTATATCTATCTCTATCTATATCTATATCTAATATATCTGCATGAAAACTTTCCCAGAGTAAATCCATTCAGAATTACTTGGCGTTTCAAAATTCTAGGATGGACAGGTGCCGTGCTCATTAGACAGGACCCCTCTTTGAGGGTTCGTAGGTGGTTAGGGGCTGCTGTTAGGTCCGTAGGAAGAGCCACTCACTCTTCCTTGAGGACATACTGGCAGTTAATGGGGATGGGGGAGGGGTCTCCAGATTTTTTTTAATGATATAGCCACTGCTCTGCTGCCCATGCTCCTTAGCAACCCTGATTGAACTCACTAGACAAACACACAAAATATGGGAAAGTGGGGTCTGGTTGGGAAGAGGAGGGGATTAATGAAAGCAGGAAGCGGCTAAAGTGTAATGGGGAATGAATATGATAACATGTATATTATTTTCTATAAATAATATATGCCAAAAATGTGTTTTGCTGTTGTAGGACACACATGTCCTGGGGATGTGAAATAGACACATCTCACCTCTGAAAGTGAACCCACAGTAGACCACAGTAGGGACTGCACACAAGTCCAGTTTGATGAACCAATGATTTTTGTTGGGGTTACAGGAGTGTGGGCCACAGGTAATTTACAGGAGCGACTTTTTAAAAGCAGCTGTGGGGCTGAAGAGGTGACTCGGGGTAAGAGCAGTGGTTTCTTGTCTATAGAATTCAGGTTCACTTCCAGCTTGCACAGAACAGTTCTGTGGCTACAGACAAAGGTGATCAGTTGCCCTCACTTGGCCTCCATATTTGGCACCAGGTGTGTACATAGTGCACAGAAATATATGCAGGCAAAGCACCACACACAGTTTTACAAAGTGCAGTCTCTCTGGAGAACCCACACAGCACACAGTTTTACAAAGTGCAGTCTCTCTGGAGAGCCCACACAGCACACAGTTTTACAAAGTGCAGTCTCTCTGGAGAGCCACACAGCACACAGGTTTACAAAGTGCAGTCTCTCTGGAGAGCCCACACAGCACACAGTTTTACAAAGTGCAGTCTCTCTGGAGAGCCCACACAGCAGAGGGAGACTAAAGCCAGCAGTTTCTTGCAGAGTTTGCAGGCAGCTGACAGTCCTGAGATCTTTTCTCAGCCCTGGCTGGTCAGCTCCTACCCCAGTGCTATTTATAGGTTTTTGTCAAACCAGGGATGGGCATTATAGAATTTTCCAAGATTCTACCTTCTTGGACTTGAAACCTTTTGTTTACTTACCTCCTGAAGGAGCCTTCGTTTCCCTCCTGCAGGGAATGTTTTGAGGAAAAGACCATACATCATTTGCAGAACAGGAATTTGCCCTTTTCCCTTGATCTTAGCACACAGACCTAGAAAACAGATTTAAATAAATTACCACATTGTAGTGGCTTCTTGCATAGAACATGACTTAATAGTATTGTGTCTACAAAGTTCACCATGAAACCACGTGGCCAACTTCTATTTTCTAGAAGTTCACAGTTGTTTTCATCTTGGTTGTTGACCCTTGACCTACTGTGCATTGATTGTGATGCTACTGCACATGATTTAAAGTCACACCACACCATTTGTTGCTATTGCACCTTTGCTAAGGCCCTGCACCACAGTGGTTTCAGCATCTATTTAACAGGGTGCCTATTTCACCCTGCTTTTCATCTTCTTTTTGTGTTAACCTATTTATCTTGCATAAATGCAGTCATTATGGACTTTGCCCCTTTGTGGCCAATCTGTGGATTCCCAGCTTAATTTCCTCAAGCATCTTGCATATGGTAACGAAGAAGCATCAGGGAATTTGGGCAAGCATGTGCTGATCTGAAAAACAGGAACTGGCCACTTTGAGAGCAGCTCCTCTGCTCTAAAAAAGTTCTACACTAGACTTTGAAATCCTTAGAAATTGCTAAAGGGTGGTCAGGCTGGGCTCAGTGAGAGGCAGGGAAGAGAGCAGCAAAAGGGAACTTCTAAGAAGTCCTACCTAGAGCTCCACCTGGGGGGTGTTTTCAGTCCCCTGTGGGGATCTCTCCACCCTACCTTCACTCTCCTCTTGCTTATGCTCTCTGTGTGTGCCTCTTCTTTCCAGGATGTACAATCCTCTGTTAGTCCCACAGAATGAACTCAGTGCTACCCTGGATGACCTGATGGCCACCCTCCCCAACGAGCCATGCTTCAGGATTTCCTCCCTGGGTTAAATCTGAGTACTACTCTGTGGTAGAGATATAGCACATTTCCCAGATGCTTTTACATTGGGGCTCTTATAAATGATATTGTATCTGTGGTCATGTAATGATCTGTTCATGTCCCTACATCCTTTTGAGACATTCTCAGAAGTAAAATTCCTGGGGCATGGGTTATTTCTGTTGTTTGGGTGGTTTTTGTTGTTGTTGTTGTTGTTGTTGTTTTGGTTGTTTTGGGTTTTGTTTTGTTTGGTTGCTTTTTGAGACAATTTATGAAGCACAGGCTGACCTTGAACTTGTGATTGAAGAAGAGTCAGGGAAACTTAAGCCAACGGGAAAAACAAAGGTAGGCCCCTTTAAGAGGGGATTCTTTTGTCTCCTAGGACCAGAACATTGTACCTGAGACATTACTAATGGATGGTATGGCAGGGCATGGGCAGAGCCAGTCAGCAAGAGGGGAGGAGCCTAGAGGAGGCAGGCTCTGGACATCCGGTAAACTCTCCAGCAGCCCCAGACCCCTGGGATGGACCCTTAGCTCTGGGCTTCCTCCAGCCCCGTGATTACAACTGTAACTCTAAAAACCTTAGTGATTCACTTCTTCCCCTGGTTCCTGCTCTGCTTTTCTGCTGCACTTTCTTAGCAACTGCCACTGTCTTTCCTTTACCCCACGGGATGAACCCTACAGATCCCTTGGCTGAACATCCTCCATCCCCAGACCCTCGGAACAGAATCATCTTGTTACAGCTTCCGGAGGGCTGGGATTGGTTATAGATCTTGTTAAAGATCTGGTCTGGACCACTAGTTGACGACTTGTTTCTTTTGTCAGTGCCTGTGATCTTAAGGTTTGACCTTGAAATTGTGCCCTAAGGTCCCTTCTTGATCTTTCTTGGATGAGTTTTAAAGTTCATGCTGTAACACTCATGGAGTAAGTACTCCTTTTATCTTTGACTCCTGATCCATTCTACTTGACTTTCCCAAGAGTTTTCTATTTGGGTTGTTGAGTTGTGCTGAGCTATCTTTATTTCAGCCCAACTTCTCAATACCGTTTATCTTTATTGACTTTGGTTACCAAACCCTGGATTGTCTTCCTCCTTTCATTCAGTTGTAAGCTTGTTTTTTCTTAGGTAGCTCTCAGGCATTTATTTTCTTTAAGTATGCAGAGATGTCTCTTGTGTCCTTAAATTCCTTGTTGAAATTTATGAGTGTTCTTTTAAGTTCTGTGTCCTGGGTTCATTGAGTTAGTTCTCATTACAGAACATTTCTGTAGGACTGGTGGGTTTAGGAGGGCCTGGGCATGTGGATTGATCTTTTAGATTGTCAATTACATGATGACCTGGGCATGTGGACGCCCTTCATTGGTTATGCATGTGATGTGACACAGCAGGCTGCACTGACAAAAATGATGTGCTACTAGGCCTAAGCCTGAAGGTTGGGAAAGGTTCAGAAGGGCCTATTAGTAAGGCCACTGACACTGGCTGTGAGACCCATGGGTAAGTGTGAGGATTAGGGAGGGTGCAGGCAGGGTCAGGAGGACTCTCCAAGTTTGGTGGTAGCACAGGACATTGGACCAGGCCCGGTCTGGAGGTTGAATATGAATTTGGTATTCTTAAGAGACTTTTCTTTTTCTTCAGTAAGGGGAGTTTAAATACCAAGTTTGGAATAGTACATGAGTAGATTTTACTTTTGTGTAAGAATCGTTTAGACAGACCATTTCCATCCCCAGTCACCTTTCAGATGTGGAATCTAATCCAGGATTCCAGAACCTGCCTGTCTGTCAATCATTCTACCACCAGCTACACCACTTAACTGTTCTTCAGTCAGTCACCCTACCCAAAACACTCTCTCCATGAGGACTCTGTCCCAGACCTGCAGGCAGGTTCCCCAGACCCTCCCTACCTGCTCACTTAGTATTTATCTTATGCACCCTACCACCTGGAACCTGGAACCTTAGAGCTTATTTGCCTATTATCATCTCTCCTAGGAGGAAATTTGTGTTGGCATTTAGAGCAAGTTGATGTTTTCTCCAGAACATGTGCCTAGAGATTTGAATTCTTGCTCTGTTTTGCATTGAAAGACATGACATTGATTTCTGTCAGATGGAAATCCTGATTCCCTCTGGTTCTCCATGCTGCTGAACACTTTCCATGAGCATATTCTTTCTCAAACCATCTCATGTTAGTAGGTGTTGAATTATTTAGTATCATAAAATAAGGGGGTATGGCACTTTAAGACAGGGAATTGCTTTAAAGTAGAAACCTGTTTTGAGTTTTGGAGCTGAGTGTATTGGGAGAGGGGCAGAAAGAGCTGTTGGGATGTGGCCTAGGTAAGTGGTATCCTTGCAGAAGGCACTATTTTGGCCTAGGTGCTGTGACTCAGGATGGTTGTAGTGGCAGCGGCTTAGGTGCGATGCTCAGGTGCCTCTGCTGAGAAGCCATGGCTGCTACCCTAGCTCTTCGGGAATTCTTAGGGGCATTGCTGAAGGGATGATGGGCCACCTCTACTAGCCTTACTCTGAATCTCTTTGTCTGTAGCTTATCAGGAAATAACCTTATCAACCAGCTCGATTCCCTGTCCATGTGGTAAAGCTACTCGGTCTTGTGTATAAAGCCTAGGTTTGTTCATAAACAGGAAACATTATTACATTATTGTATTAGTGATTCTTTTATTGCTGTGATAAACACCATGGTCAAGGCAACTTATTATGGGGGCTTCTAGTGCCAGAGTATGAGTATACATAATTGGGGACAAGAGAGCAGCAGGTGACAGATATGGCTGCCTGAGCCAGAAGCTCACATCTCTACTGCAAGCAGGAAGCAGAAAGAAGCAGAGAGGGCAAACTTGGACTGGCACATGGTTTTGAAACCTCAAAGGTGACAAATCCTCTTCAAGCAAGGCCACATTTGCTAGACTTCTCAAACAGTGTCAATAGCAAGCCAGCAGGGTTCTTATTCAAACTATCTCATTTAAACCTTCACAGCTGTGTCCTTGGATCAGGACCTCTTCCCAATTTACATTCTTAAAGGCTGTGCTTGGGAAAGCCCAGCAATCTGCTAGTTTTCTACCCCCTTTTCAAACCTGCCTTTGGCTGCTATTGCCTTAATATCTTAAATTCCCTTAAAATTTTATGCTAGGAAAAGCTATGTACCTATCTCACACAAAATAAAACAAAACTGTAAGGTACTCAGAATAATAGTGCTCCAAAGAAGCAAGACATGACTAGAAGTTTGAAAGAGGAAGACATGTTTATACAGAATACAACCTCTGTGTGATTACTAGCTGGGAGTCACTAAGTCTTAGAAACTGTAATTACTCATTCTTGCCATGGTCTCAGACTATTGGGTTTTAGTTAATCGTTTACAGCTGACTGGTTTCCTCTGGTGGAAATCAAAGGACTGCCGAGCAATTGACAAACATGCAAGTTAAACCTGAGCTAACTTTGGTTTTCTAGTAGGGAGGTTGTAGTGTGTAGTTTCAAAAATTGATCCCTGCTAAATCCAGTTTGGCACAGCACCAGCGGTCTTGCCAGCCCCCATGCTGCCGAGTCCCTCACACTTGCCAGGCCACCCGCCCACTGTGGCTAGCCTGCAGAAAGCCAGCTACTGCTAACTCAGATCCTCTTAGCCCCCATAAAATTACAACACCTGAGTGTTGGGAGCCATTGGTGCCTCACCAATAGATGGCGCCAGCTTCCCGCCTATAATTCTGCTAACAGAGCTGTTGCCCAACCCAAGAGACATAGTGCTCATATATCATAGAAGTCACAGCCTGCTCTTGCTCTTGGGGCATGCTAATGAGCTACTGGAGGACGCACCAATCAGGTAGCAACACGAGTCTCCTGGGCATATATAAGCAGTGCATATTTATTCCCCGTGGGTCCCCTGCTCAGAGTGCTGTACATTAAAGGTTGTTCACAGAAGAATCCTGTTGTTGCAAGCCTTTCCTGCTGGTGGGAAGTGGGGCGCAAGACACCTGAGATTTAATCTCCAACCCCAAAATGGCTGCACTAAAAACACAAAGCACAACTGATATAAATTCAAGCTGCACACCTAGACTGGGCGAATGCACCCTCATTACTCATTTCATTACACAAACATTAATATTAGGAAAATACTTCCAAAGTAAGCTACTTTTCCACATAGAAAGTTATAATAATAACATGAACCTATAATCTCCTGGGACTTTCATATACTTTTATTGTCCTTACTGGAAATGAACTGTCATATTTTACATACAGACAAGTAGATTCAAGCAGGGGAAGTTCAATGACTTTCTCGAGATGATGCTGTCACTGACAAGGAAGAGTCATAATTCTTTGTGTTCTAGTTACTTTCTGTTTGTGATTAAAATCACAACCAAAACCAACTTGAAGAGGAGAGGATTTATGGAGCTTACAAGCTATAATCTACCACTAATGGAAGTTAAGGCACACACTCTAGTAGGAGCTGACATGAGATCAGGGAAAAATGCTACCCATTGACTTGGTTTCCATGGCTTGCTCAGCTTGCTTTCTTGCATATCACAGGAACAGATACAGGGGTGTCAAGGTGTACTTTGTGTCTTCCACATAATGGGATTCCAATACATACTTGACAAATGACATGAGAAGCTTGTCTTGGAGTGGGATCTCTGAGAACACCTCTCCTTTCAAAGGGACTATTTGTTAAAATCATCCTTCTCATCGTGAAATTCTTTTTTTCCTTCTGAGACCATCAAGCCTGGTAGAAAGGCTGCTTGCTTTAGATGGAGTTGGACCTGTTTTTCGGAGATCATTGGGTGAGGAAATTCTGCTGCTATCTTAGTCTTTGTCAGTGTTTCTGTTCTTTCCTGAACAAGCCCTAACCTGTAATGCTGCTTGCTGAATATGGTGTTTAGCACTAAGCCTAATGCACAAGGGTGCAGTTCAGCAGTGAAGAGGGGTTTTTGTCTCCTTCAGACATAGGTGACATGTCTAGCAATAGAAATACTCTGTTGTCTTCACACATGTCTTATGAAGCTAAATGGAAGCTCCCACAGGATATCTGCTCAAGTCCTGTTGCCCACCATACTTTTACGATGAAACCTCACTCATTCCTGCTACATACGTGTCAAGATTAGAATTACTATTATATTGGCTTGACAACCTTTTAAACAGTGTTGCTTCTGTGAGCTCATAGAGAAGCTCTTCATTACTGTCTCTGGTTTTATGATGACCTTCAGTAGACTCAGGATTCACTAGCACTCAGGCCCATGTAAGAAGGTTAAATGTTTTTCAGCGTAGCTCTTGACAGTATCAGTGCTTGTTTCTATTTGGAGACATAAAGCAAATTCCTAGGAAGCAAGAGTGAGCTTCTTTGGGTGGATTGGGCCTTAGTTCTGAAATACTATACAGGCAGAAAGAAGGGTTCTCCAGTGAAGGAAGGACTTTGAAAACAAGAAAAATTAAAGTGGCTAGAGGCGTTTTAGTTTTTATTTTTCTTTTCAGAGCGTGACATTTTACTAAACTTAATCAATGAATCCTGTGCCTATCAAGTCAGAGCTTTATTAATTTGTTTAGTACTAGTATTTATTTTCCCAGAGAAGAGGAAAAGGTAACTGTCAGGGTGTGTTACAAACTAGAAGAAAGAAAGGCAGTGTCCAAATGGACACCATTAAGCATGATGTAAACACCAAAGCCTTGTGATTTTCAAAGGAGATTCGGGATCTGAAAGATAAAAAGACTTAGAATATGTCCTCCCCATGAACTCAAGATCTGTCACAAAGATTTGGTTTCTAGCAGGAATATGAACTCTTGTGTCTTGTGTAGTTTTGTATAAACAATGGCCTTGTCACTTAATATAAGTTTTCATACCCTTGTACCTCAGGTTTTTTTTCTTTCTCTTTTATTGGATCTTCTCTGTATTTACATTTCAGGTGTTATCCCCCTTCCCCCAATACCATCTCCCTTGTTATGGTATCCTTTTCAACCTAAATCGCCAATTTGTTGCCTTTTTTCTGCTGTTTAATTCAAAACACTGTGGTCCTCTCCAATTCCTTATTCCTCCAGAGTGGCCTCTTTGGGTCACAGCTGGCAGTTGCTTGTGTGCTGGTCTCAGGGGACCTCACAGGCAGTTGTGCCCCAGAGACTTCTGTCCCTCCCCATGTTTCCTGACACTGGATACTGATACTCCCCTGGCTATAGCTCTCTGCCTAGGGTTTGGGGGAGGGAGCCTCTCTGCAGTTCTCTGTCAGCCCCTCAGACCCAGTCAGCTTTCAATCCAACACTGCTCCAGCCCAGATCTTTATTTTAGTGGGGGAGGGGGCAGTGAACTTTAGACTTAGGCTAGTTGGGTTCTAAACCAAAAGTTGGGTACCAATTGTTGCAACATCCTCTTCAACCCAATCACCAATTTGTTGTATTTTCCTCTTCAACCCAAATAAACCCAGTCAATGAAAACACAGCTCAGTAATTAGGAAATAGGCTGGGAGTCTATTTTGGGCAGATTTACCACCACACTCTCCATTCCCCTCCCAGGAGGTCCCTTCTCACTTGCCCTTAACTGTCCTTCTGTTCCAGTTCTTTTTCTCTCCTCCTCCTCCTCCTTCTCTTCTGTTTTAATCTCTGACTCCTCCTTGTTGTTTCCTCTCCTTTCCCCTACCTCTTCTCCCTGTACATCATGTATTGGCTTAACCTAAATCTACACCCCCCCCCTTTTTTTGAGAAGGCATAGAAGCCATCTTGACTATCAGGATTAAAATAAAGAGTATCAATGTGGTAGTAATCATTATTGGTAATGTATCACTTCCAATTAGGTCATCACCATGTATCTCTTTAACCTCTTCAAAGTACATTATACAGAGTCCCAAGCCCCATGTCATGTGCCTCTCGTCCGATGTCCCTTACTTCTTTAAATTTATTTCATTCTATCTCTAAAAACTTTATTTTAAACTACTTTCTACGATTGTTTATACCCAGGTTTTTTCTATATTATTGTTTTTAAAATTAATACTTTACTAGGTTAGAAGTTTGGGGCTTTTGAGTCCCATTAAAGCTCTGGGAAAACTCTGCACGCTCCTCAGGTCAGCACAGGTCTATGGTGGCTCATCTGACCCTTTAGCTCAGTCTAGCAGGCTATGGTTGCCAGTTCACTAAAGTTCCACAGCCTCCATTTGATCCCTTTCTCTAGGCAGCTGTAGTCTTCCCCTGCATGGGCTTGAACTGAGACCATGTAGCTCTCTAGCTGACCTTTGGTGCTTCTCTGGAACAATGATGAGCTTGGATGAAGCTACAGCTACTGTGCCCTCAGGCTCTGGTCCAGAGAGACAGAAGTGCAGCTCTGTCAGCAGGGTTAGCTCACTGCCTACTCTTGCACTCTTTTAAAGGGGTTTTCCTCCTGCCCAGCCAGGAAATTAGCCTTGGACGTGGTTTTGTCCCCCATCTTCTATCCATTTTTTTTCTGAGGTTCTAAGCTTGGATTCTAAGAGCCCCATGCAGGGCATCCCTTGTCGAACATATCCACCTGCAGCCCAGCTTCTGAAATAACAATTCTAATATTTAATTATATGTGAATAAATGTCAAGCCATAAACTTGGGCTTGTTCCCCAACTAACTCATAACTCAACCCATTTGTTCTATTCTATGATTTCCATATGGCTGGTTACCTCTTCTCAGCTTCATGCTTCCATTACCTTAGAGGTCAGGGAGAACCTCTCTCTGTTCCTCACAGAATCCCAGAGTTCTTCTCTTCCTTGCAGAGCTCCCACCTCATATTTCCTGCCTCAGCTCATTGGCTAATCAGCTTTTTTATTGACAGGGGAAGCTTCCATACAATGCACAAGAGATTCTCTATACATTAGTCTGTTTTCTCCAAGGGCCTAAGACATCCCCAGCCAGGACTTTTAACAAGATTTACATCTAGATATGATCTTGACTATTTTATTTTCTGTGATTCTCATTTTAGGGATGAGATTCTTACCTTGAGTGACTGTAACTTGGACATCAATAACTTCTGTTTTACAGAAGGTCACAGGAAGAGCTTACACTGAGCCTCAGAGGAGCCGATGAACAAGGACTTTGAAGCAAGTCTGGGACTGTAAAGACTATGATTGCCTTTGGAGAAGGACTAGGCACATTGTACACTGTGAGATGCACAGGAGCCTGTGGGAGCCAAAGCAGGAGGAGGACTTAGATCTCCAGTGACCTCAGATTTGGTCCCTACTGTATTGTGCAGAGATGGTGCCTGCAGGGTGTGATCAAGTCCTGGAGACTCCCACCTGGGGACTAAGTGATGCATTAATGGGTCTATGGCTTGAGAATTGTCAGGAAAGCAGCATTTGTACAAGAGCCAGCCAGTGTTGGTTTGCTGGCTGCTGTAAGAATAGCTTTATCCTCACACTCGTTCCCAGCATGCCACAGGAAGTAGCCACATATGGTCTGAAGCCACAAACGGCTCACTGTATCTATCACCTTCTGTTCTAAGTGGACAAACTCAGGTTTTATGTCTCCATGATGAAAGATGATTAGAAAGCTTTTCATTCACATCCTTCCCTTCTGTGTGCAGAAAGAACTTTGTGACAGAGAAAGAAACCAGTCTGTTGAGTTCCTGGTGGCCATGCAAAACTTGGTTTCCCACACTGACCTAGAACTTATCTGTGTATGAGTCAGAGCTCCCCAGAGCAGGAGAGTTTCTGTGCTCCGTTTTGCAGAAGGAAGAAATGTAAAGAGCTCTGTGAGCTGTCACCTAGTACAGGGGTTTGGCAGGATGGTAGATGTTCCAAGGCTCTTATTTGGTAGGTAGGCTGTTGTGGTGCATGAGAGGTCAGCAGGACCTATCCTGTCACATGGGGCATCTCCACTTCTCTTTCTTGCCACATTACCTCCCACCCAAGAATACAGCCGTTTGATTGGCACCTCTCCAATGTTTCAGCTTGCTGAAATGTCCATATCTGTTGTTGGGCTTCAGAAGGACTATCCTGGGTGTGTATCTGAAAAGGAGAAGATGTCCTCAGAAGACTAGCATTCCTGCATGTGCAGTGAAGGAGCCACATCTCCCTCCTCAGGAATGCTACAGCCATGCTTATTCCCCTCAGGGACTTCCAATATAAACTGCCCTGTAATAACAGTCTTCCCAACGCTCACTCATGTAACTGCTAACAATGTCCATCAGGGTCTGAAAGCTACACAGACCTGCTTTTATTTCCTGCAGACAGGACATTATGATCCAATAGCAACTGGGGTTTGCACGCGGGTTCAGTTCACAGGGTTATTTTTAAAAGTCTCCAGCTATTGATTCAACTTTCATTTGGAGCTGCTATTATGTCTTCCTCTCCTTTCAACATGAATCCCTTGGGGCTAGAATGATAGATGACTAGAATCTGCTATGAAGATCCTCTACCATTTTCTAATTCCCTCCTCCATATGGGAATGGCTGAGTCCTGGAATGAAGAACACAAAGTAGCCTCAGTTTTCTACTTGTACACCTGCTTGTTCTTGTGTGTCCACATAAAGCTGACCCTAACACGGTGTCCTCACGATCATGGAGTCCAAAGTACCGTGGCTACCCACTTTAAATACAAGGAGACACATGACTGTGTCACACTGCTCTGCATCGCTCTCCAAGATGTGCCCTCCTGTCTCATTTGATGACCTTTATTTTCTCTCTCCATTACTTTCTGTTTCTACCCCATACAACTCCCTCCTCACTAAGACTTCACCTTCCTCCCTGTCTTACTCCATCCTCCTCCTCTGTCAATGTCTTCCTACTCTTTACTTCCAGTTTAATGTTGTTAGGTTCTTCACAAGCAGAATTGTACATTATGATCTATGATACCCATGTTTCTGTCTTTAAATGATTTTTTATTACTTAGTAGACAATATTAAATTTTTTAAACTGTTAGCAATAAAATGTGGAATAAGCAAATATGAAAGGAAAACTCAAATGGAGGGTTTACAAACATCTCAGAGGTGACGTGTATAGCCCAATTAAGAGAAGTATAACATGATCTAATTAGGGGTCATACAAATATCCAGCTGAAATCAACCAGGCAAGTCCCTATAAAGCAGCCAGCTTTTTCCTCATGAATGTGTATCCATGGTGGAACTTAGGCTTCTCATTCCCACTGCAGACATTTATTATATCATGTGATCAACCATGGTGACAACTATTAGAGATTACCAGCAAGCTGTTCTCAGAGACAGTCTTTACTCTTGAACTGTTTAGCTTTTTTCCCTTCCTCGGGTGTCCTAGAGTTAAAGAGGGCAACCCAATGTCAGATAAAGGATCTAGGAGGACACTTTGAGACATAGAGCTGGGTCTCAAGTTTCTATGTTGGGAGTGGGGAAAACTTGGCTTCCAGATCTAGTTTTTCATTGATCATAAACAGCACGAGACAATTTACTATCGCAAGGCCTTTATAAACACGCAGTGGGACTTGTCTTCTGGAGTGTTAAATGTGGTGGTAGGGATAACTTAACCATCAAACAGCATCTAGAAATAACCTCTAAGGTGTTTCACCCTGTGAATATATGTAATTCTGGTTTATGAATAGACAAAGACATGAGAAAACGCAGAGATAAAACCAAATGTCAAGTTATACCTGGATTTCTTCTGTCAGTTGTTCTTATAAATTTTACCTTGCCCACTCATTTCTTGTGGGACACTCTCATTTGACAATTCTGACAAAGATGAGTGTTTGGAGGGTAATATACAGCAGCACAGTATTAATGGGCTTAATAGACTAATCTTCCTTCTCCCTCCTTCCCTCCAAGCCCGTGGGTGGGCCTGAACTAGATTCTGATGTCCCAATGTATTTGGGACATTTTGGAAGGCCTTCTTGGATTCGCTGTAAGAGAAGCTTGTTTCTTCTGTGTGTGCCCCACTGCAACTTAGTGAAAAAATATATGGTTCAGCCATAACCTTTGTGGGCTGTGCTCAGAATAGCTGTCCTCTCCTGCAGAACAGGGGCATTTGTCTCCCCTCTTTGCTCTAACTTGTCTCTAGCAGTTCATAACATGAATGTCCAAAGGAAGGATCCCTGGCTCTTCTCCTAGAGGTACAGAGAGAAAGTGTCAGGGTCTTCAGCAAAAGAGAAAGATGTCACCACTGAGTTCCTAATCTTTGCTTGGATCTTTTAACCATTGTCTGGATGCCTGGTCCCTAAGTAGATGGCACAAGACCATGGTTTTTTTAAGCATTTGTGTGTTAAAAGGTCTTTTATGTCACGGGTACCAAACCTCTTATCTTTCATGGCTGCCACAGTTTCAGTCTTGGCAGCTTGTGTCTCCATCACAGTGACTTGTTAAAGCCTCTTTGCCTTTCATAACCATGGGTAACTCATTAGATTCTGTACGATTGTCTTCTGCTAAGTGTTTATTATTAATAATGGGCTAAAAATAATGTTTCTTAAGTCCTTGGGAAAGTGACATGCGGATGTCATACTGCATTTTCAGAAGCTTTTTCCTAAGCTCTGATAATGTGGCCCTGCAAATAGGATAGGCCCCTGTTATAGTATAAGGTGACACCCAAAGTCTATGTATCCATTTTGGGTCATCATACAGGAGATCCAGAAGGACTTCTGTGGGGAAGGAACAAACTGTAACGTTGCATCAGGCTTGAATATTACAACCATATAAGCTACATAAGACTTTATTATTTTTACCATTCTGTTCCCATTCCACTAACAAGTTATCAGAACTCAGGTCTCTGTGAGCTGTGTCTTCATCAGGGCAACAGCCTACAGCAATGAGAAACTGTTGGGTTTTGTTTGTTTGTTTATGGTTCTTGTTTTTTTTTTTTTTTTTTTTTTTGGCCTCTTTCGGGATGCTGTCTTCTGGATGTGATGAAATAGTTTTTCTCCTTCAGTTACTTCCAAGATTTAAAAGCATTCTATTTGATTATTTGAATGAAAGAAATGACATTAAGGTGGTTTAGTATCTTCACAATAACCATCTGCAATCACTGGTTTGGAACCACTTCTCCTATCTCACCCAAGTTCTTTACAGTAATTGGTTTACCTGTGAGACAGTGGCAGATTGAGCCTTGGCCTGGAATGTTTAGGGTAGAGAGTATATCTTCATCAAAGAGAACAGGCACAGCGCTGGGCACTGATTCTGCCTCCTTATTGCCACTGTACATCATAGTGTACAGTGCTTCCTCAAAAAGAGAAAGTTGCAGAAGAAATGAAGACCGACAGCATAAGAAACAACTAAAACCTAGAAGACCAATGACGCATTTAAACAAAAACTCAGATCACTAAGTTACAAACCAAAACGCAGTTCACAGTGCAATGAGGTAGAAGGGTTCTAGTCCATAAGTGTTGTGATTGCCAAGTGAGAAAATAAAAAGGAAAAAAAGAAGTGAAAAGGGATAGAAATAAAGAGATGGTTCATTCCAAAATAATGTAAAAATCATTAAAACTAATAAGCCATACTTAAAACCAAGCAACATCTAAATAAAAAACCAAAACACCAAATCCAAAATCAGACATCAGAAAAGCTTAACAAAGCCACAAAGAATAATACAACAGATAAACCAGAAAATAAAAACTTTAATTTAGACCAAACAAACAAAAACAATGTTAGAAAGTCAAACCTAACTAAATGTCAAATTATAGTAAATTCCACAAAATCCAGAACATTACTAGAGGCAAAGAAATTTATTGCAAGGAAAAAGACAAGGTTGAAAGAAATACTAAGATATAATCTTTACAAATCTGAACAAAAATTTCCAACAAAACTGAAAATTAGAATGAAAATAAAATTTACAAAGACCAAAATTTTAAAAGGAATCAGTAATCTACTAAGCAAATAAACATGTAGGAGCAAATGAAAACACAAATTAAGTAAGACATAAAATGGGGGGGGGGGCTTAAGTGCTGGGAAAATTGCTCAGTCCACAGAGAAACTTCATTGCAAGTATGAGGCACTTAATTGTAGTAAAAGAACATCAATCTCAGTGCAAGGAAAGCCAACATATGTGCATCGCCGGGGCTCATTGGATGGCCAGCCTAATCTTCCTAGAAACTATAGGCCAGTAAGAGACTCTGTTTGAGCAAAGTGGCCACTGCACCTGAACTAAGTCAGTTGACATTTTACTCTTGGTCTACCAGCAAGCTTCTTTTGAGTTCAAAATTGGAAATTGCTTGAAACTCAAATAATGGCAGCCATGAATGAGTGATGAGGTAAAGTTCTTTGTATAAGAAAGATTTCCTAGTTATTGGCATTCCTGAGGGGCTTTCACTGTTTTCCTGAAACTTGCAGAGCTGCTAAGTGCCTGTCTTGCTCTTACTTGGGACTCTCAAGAGAAGTATGAATGTTCTGCCTCAGAAGTTGCTGTCATGTGAGACAGGACAGTGGTGGCAGGGCCAGGATTTCCCTTAACTGAACTTTGGATTGGATGGCAATTCTGACATTCCTTCCCCCAGCTCTGGCTTCTCAGAGGCCCTGCTGTGTGTGAAGAGCTCTCTGATAGCCTAGCAGGAGACACTGGGCACTCATCTTAGAGGAAATGCTATGAACAAGCTGCCTCTTCTTTCATAGTTGCTAGTGAGTCAGAGGTGCTTACAAGTACACATACACGTGTCTGTTAGCTCTGTAGAGGACACTCTGGAGAGGAAGCCAAGATCTAGAATGTGTTCCAATGTATCTTGTTTTATACAGAGGGTGGTCATCAGAAATGGCTCTCCAAGACTGTGCCCTCACATATTGGAATCTCTTGGGCCCAAGGGTCTTAAAAGGAAGCACCTAATGCATTTATACACTAGACATTTAAAAATTCTTCATAGGGGTCCAATCTGTACTCTCCTCTGTGAACAGACTCTGGCCTAGGTTGGGAGTTAGATGGGCTGGTTTCTTCCTGGGTGAAGCTTGATGTGTGCTTAAGATGACTGTGATGCATACGTATTTCTGGGGACTTTTAGGGAAACTCCCGGAACCAGAGATGGATGCATTAGGAGTAGTAGATCCTAGAGGTTAAGAGTCTCCTTGCAGATGTTCACTGGTTGTGCCATAGACCCTGCTACCCCAGTGATCTTTGGGACTGTGACCACTTTTGTTCTCAGATAACCCTCACACTATCATCAATGGTGCTAGGCCTCTGTCACTGAAGATGTGTGTTCTCTTTATAAAGACTGCCTTATGTTTTTTTTTTTTTTTTTTTTTTTTTTTTTTTTTTTTTAATAAGGCTTACTTAGAAACTTAACAGGCAGCATAATTTAACAGTATGCACACATGAAATTTTAATTTATTGAGTATGTGCTTTGAATTCAACTTTCTCTTGTTAAGGCGCTATTTACATAGTGCCATTTTCTGAGCCAAACAACACTGAGGCACGCTATGTCAGGTTGCAAAAGATCCTCAGAGCTAGGCTTGTTGATTACTGACTTGTGAATGTTATTGTGTCTCAGAAAATGCCTGCATATTTTTCATGATGAAAAAGAAAGTTGGAAAGCTTAAGCAAATTATATGGGTCTGAGCAAGTTATATAAGGTATGTGAATGGTAAGAATTCAATACATTGATGTCAAAGCTCTGCTTAAATCAATGGAGTTATGACCCATTCTCCCTAACAATTACAAAGACTGTAGAAATGTTTCTTTAGTCAAAATGAATTTAAATATGTGGTTGTCAGTGGCATTCTGGGTGTTCAATAACCATACTTGGAGACCATCCTAATGTGGTCAGAGGGATTAAAAAGGAAAATATATTCCACCTTGCCCTCCAAGAAGCATCTCCCCCAAACTGTTTCACTGTGAGAAATCACCTTTTCTGTTGCTCAGGGGGGGCCTGGAAACTCCACCCAGTATACTCTAACCACTGTACAGTGTAAAAAGGAGCAGGGAGGGGGAGTCCATCCAGGATCCTCCATGGATGTTTCCTCCAGGTTTCCAAGGGAAGCCATGGCTAAACGAGGCCTCAGATTACCCTCACATGGAATGAGCACAGTTAAAAGGAAGGTTAGATGCTCTCAAGCTCAAGTGACTCCCAAGTACCATATCTTCAACAGGCCTTGACAAGAAAATATATACATGATTAATTTTGTCTGCCTGTGTGGTATTTAACACGTAGCAGGATAGTATAATAATAAAAAAAAAGGATTGGTGTATTTCTTGAACAGTTAAAGAGACTATATTTCCTAGATATTATGTTTGAAACCCATGTGAGATGTTAGACAACCATTTCTCATTAGTGATTTTCTTCTTGATTAGAAAAATGTTTCCAAGATATAAAATGTTATGAACTTGTCAACTCAGCTCCACATTATCTACCTGCACCCAAGAGAGACAATCATTTGGTTCTTGGGCTAAACTGATTTTCTTTCTCCCTCTTTAGAAGCCATGTGAAAAAGACCTCACTGTGAGCCTGGTCCTTCCAACAGCCACCAGTGTGTCTGAGAGCAGGTCCCGGGCTCTTCATACTCCAGACCAGCCTTGGATCAGTTGCTACTACGTGGAACTTTTCTAAAAACAGTCACCGATCTTGTTTATAATGAAGTTTCCCTAGTGTTCTCCTCTCTCCTCCTTTAGACTTCTACTTCTACAGGGCCATGTGGTCCTTTACATGGAGCCTCAGATGTATACCGCCAGTCAAAATAAGACCCATTCCAGGAGCACGCCTCATGGGAGTTCCCTCTTTCTTAGACGACACTCCCTGGACTATGCCCCCATACAGCATGAAGCAGGCAGAACAGTCATCACCCCCATTCCTGACATCAATTGGTGGCGATCTCTGAGATGGAGAATGAAGGCGAGTTAGATGGACACAGGTAGACTAGGAAAGTGAGAGCAGGCTTCCTGTCATGAGTCTTCTTATTCTCAGACAACATTGTAAGAACAAAAGACAAGGTGTGGGAGCTGAGAAACTATAGGGAAGGGAGGACATAGTGGGACTATAAAATACCTAAGCCAGAAGCTTTTTAGAGGAATTCTATCTAGCCTTAGGTATCACCTATCCTAAAAAAATAAAGCTGTTCCTTTCACCATCTCCATGGCTTCTGTCTTTCCCTGCATTCAGTTCTTGGTTTGTGCCAGGGAACAACTCAACCATCTCCTAAACCAACAGCATCAGCCTTGCTGTATAACTCATGCCTGTGGCTGTCACAATGCTTCACATGAATTCTCTAGAAGTGGATTGTGTTTTAAGGGCTGTGACATTTATTGACTTTGTTGTAAATTGCAATGCTAGCCTGGCTAAATGGCTCAATATTTAACCACTGGTTGAGAAACACACACACACACACACACACACACACACACACACACACACACAAATACACAGAGGAGGGGAGTGTATTGCAGAAACAGAGACGGAAAAAGAATATAAATGAATGAATGTAGGTGATCAGAGAATCCCAGGAAAATTTGCAGAATGTAAAAAAAAAAATATTAAGCAAGTCTATTATCAAAGGGGATGAGTGTTTAGAGTTCCTGTAACTTTAGAAGTCACTCTGTAATATGGAAGAAGTGCTGCATTCTCTGATCAACAGACTTGTCCAAGAGGCAAACAGACCAACAGCAGTTGTCCAGATCTATGTCTGGCTGTGAGATTCTTTCCCTAGGGAGTCACAATCAGCAGCTGTCTCTTATAAGACCCCATGACAACCAAAGAAGATTCCAGTGGAGCTCACACTGAGGGATTTATTGGGCTTTACTTCTGGAGGACAGGATGGGTAAGGGGGTGCTGGCAGGATCCTGGGTGACCCTAAAGCAGCCTTAGTGAGGGTTTCCCTATACTACATGGATGGGGCCCCTTTCTGATAGACCTTGCCCAGCCTATACATTCTAGCACATTCTGACAGCCTAGACCAACAAGGGCAAACATGCACACAAATGTCTGGGGAATGACTGCCAAGTCAGGTGAGGGTCTGATGACTTGCCACTTCATCCTTGCATGAGTGAGCATCGAGTCTCAAGTCCAATTCTGACAGACCACTGACAGTAACTGCAGCTTGTGTGATGAAGATAGTGGGTGTTTTGTTTGAATGCGTGTGTTCTACAATGGCCCGAATGTCGTACTGTAGAAATTCAGTACAGTAGAGGCAGATGATGGGAGTCCATCTTCCCACTGATGAAGCCTATGGCAATGATTCTAAGGACTAAATCCTGAGTGTCTCTCACTTGGAGAGGAAGGTACAGATTAAGGGGAATAGGTTTAGATGATCTGTGTAGTGATGTATATGAACTAAGGACAACATGAATTCATTGGTAGACTGATATAAATGGTCATCACAAAGATAACATTTATTAATAGGTATACTGTACACACATGCATTTTGTTGCTTAGTCAGCTGCCAGGGCCTAATCAAATTGGCATGAATTCTTGGTTTCAAATATTTTCTCAAAAAAGGGACCAGGAACATAGAGAATATACAGGATATACAGAATGATCCTCAAGTACCTCGTACCTCAGTGGCATAGTGTGTTGAGAAGGAAATATCGGGTTGGGGTGGAGGTGGGATAAGACATCAGTCTATGTCAGATCCTCTACTGATCCCCTGAATAGACAAAGCTTGAACTATGAGGAAGGTAATAAACCAGGATTGAATAATAACCCATCCTATAAAATTCTACGGGATAGTTTGTCTGAGCTCATATTGATATGATTAAATAGGTGAAAAGATTTATAATAGAATAATTAAAACATAATTCATAGGACCTTTGGTCCCAAGGACAAGGGGATATACCTTGTTTGAAACATCTGCTGAGAGCTCCTTTCAGTACATTAGAGTAAAGGGAGGAAGACAAGGAACTGAGGAACTTCACCTCAGCCAGGTGACTACAATGCACCACCATCTGCAATGAAAACGAACATTCACTTCTGCAGACTCCTCCTCAGTTCTGCCGGGCTCAAGCTCAGCCAGAGAAAACATAGATGAACCTAAATGAAACACTGTGCAAAATGTCTGACCAGTACTTGCCAAAGCTGTCAGTGTCATCAAAAAAAAAGACAATCTGGGAGACAGCCACCATACAGAGGAGAAAGTCTATGGGACCTGAAAGTGAGGTGCAGGGCACAGGCAGGATGAGGCACGAAAAGGCATATGGGAAAGTCAAGATCAGAACAAAGCAGGGTGGATAATAAGGGGTCGGCGTGGCTTCATGGATCTGGGTAAACATGGCACTTTAAGAAGCTCAAAATAGGAACATAAGTAAGAGACTCGAAATTCTCTGTTGTCTCAATTTTCGATAGGCCAGAGCTAATTCTAAAATAAAATTTTTAGCAAAAGTGGGAGTGGGAGCAAGGGGTAGTATAGCAAGCATTAGCTACAGCTAATATCACAGTGAATACACCCCCCATGTGGGGCTTTAGAACAGGTTGAAGACATAACACGGGCCCTGGGCTGTTCGTAGGGATTGGGATTTGCTGCTCTAAGCAATGCCCTTTCTTTAAACTGTCTGTGGATGCACATTGAGTCTGTCTTAAAAAAACTCTCTGTGGTCTATCAGCTGACATCGCTCTGCCAATCGGCCCAAGTCTGAAGAAGTGTTAAGAAGCCACCAGAACACCACCAGAAGTTTTTTGGTGCATTCCCGTTATGGAATTCTGACAAATGAACTAAGCTATACAGTGTAAGAAAAACCAATACATGCATGTATTTTTTTTTCTTTATCATGTATCCTCTCAAGTGCTTGCTTTAGCAAAACATCCCTTCACCTGTGTCTGCTTCAGCAAAACACTCCTTAACGTGTCTGCCCCAGCAAAGCACCATTCAACACAACTTGACTTTCCAAGGAAACCATTGTTTCCACTTCATTTATAGCTATCAGTAGCCATGTGGGCTCTCTAGGTGCAGTTCATCTGACTTGGTCTGCTAAATACTGTATGTGGTCAGCTGCAGAGGAGGATGTTGGGTGGGGTCTGCTTCCAAGGAGTTTACCTGTGCAAGACATGGCTTTGCCCATTGTCACCTTACATAACCCGGTATCAACTCCTATACACAAGGCCCCTCTAGACACCACTCCACTCCCCACCATATCACAGACACTGCCAGGAAGTGTCAGGCTGTACTGGAACACCTGACCCCCCACAATTCCAAATACACTTTTCATTCACAACATGCCCTGCTAGCACAGCCCTGACACTTGGCCAAAACATCACTAACATTTTGTTCCTATGGTTCCTGTCCTAACCTCACATGCACAGCTAAATCTCAGGTCTTGCTAGAGTCACCCCTGCCACACCATCCAAGTCCCTCATACAGTGCTCTAACATTAGTGACTGCTCACCAGTCACACACATTACCTTAGACTTGAGTTGGTATGAGGCCTTTTAGGATGGCATCCAAAACCCACCCCATATAAGCTTCTAGGAGCCAGCCTGTTTGGGAATCCCCTTCTTTCCTGCATACAGTGCTCCACAGTGCAACAGGTTTTGTTAGACTCACCACCCCCGCCCCTCCCCTGCACTGCTCTTATGGCTTCCCAGCCTACAGTACAGTTTTACAGGGCCATAACGATCAACCCTATCTGCACAGAAAAACTTCAGACAAAAATGCATCACATACGTGGCAAAGCATGAGCCTGAGACGTGCACTCCTTTTCCAACTACTATGAGACAAGTCTTGCTGCTCACCCCAGGCTGACTGCTACATATCAGACTTGATGGACACCCCTACACTTGCCACTAAATACAAGTGCATGAGCACATGCACACACACACACACACACACACACACACACGTGGTGGAGAGTGAGGGAGCAAGCTGTGAGTACTATGGGAGTGTGGACAAATGGAGCATAACAGAAGCAGTCAGACCATGGTGCACCCACTTACTTTGCTCTTCTCTAGTGTGTGTGCACTGATGCTGAGTGTCCCAATCTGACTTTCCCACAGTGGCAGACTGACCTAGAACTGTAGGCTCAAAGAAGACATGACTTATCCCCCACATTGCGTTTTAGTCAGGGTATTGGGTGGGCTATTTATTTAGCTTAAATATCCCCATAACAGTCTGCCATTGAAGAAAGTCAGAGCAGGAATTCAGAAAGGGACAGGAGCCATGAAGGAACAGTCCTCGATGGTTTGGGTCCATCTTCCTCCTTCCTTCCTTCCTTCCTTTTCTCTTTTTCCTTTCTCTCTCTCTCACTTTCTCTCTCTCTCTCTCTCATTCTTTTTTCACTTTACACTCTCCTCACTGCCCTCATTCCCAGTCACCCTCTCCCACAATCCTTCCCCATCCCCCATCCCCAACTCTTCTGAGAGGGTGGGAACCCCTGGGTCTTTTATAATCTTTTAATAACCTTGTGTATTTATTCAGCAAATGGATGACACAAGGACACTGATCACTGCCTGGTTCCTCTAACTGCTAGGAATCAGCTTGTGCCCTTTAATAGTAGGGGTGGTGAGTGTTTAGTAGTAGGGGTGGTGGGTGTTTAGTAGTAGGGGTGGTGGGTGTTTAGTAGTAGGGGTGGTGGGTGTTTAGTAGTAGGGTTGGTGGGGTGTTTAGTAGTAGGGGTGGTGGGGTGTTATTAGTAAGGACGGTGGGTTGTTTAGTATTAGGGGTGGCGGGGTGTTTAGTAGTAAGGATGATAGGGTATTTAGTAGTAGGAACAGTGGGGTATTCATCAGTTCTGCGGTATATGTGGATGGTACTCTGGGCACACTGTGTGCAACTTTAATTTCTAAAAACCTAAATGTGGCTCTGCAGAGCCCACCTGTATCAGAAGCTTTGAAAGCCGTTCAGTTCCTGGGAATTGGCACAACTCTGGTCTGCACATGTCCTACTGTGACCTCATGAGGGTCCATTGTGACAGTTTCCCCCAGCAGATATAAGGGTGAGGCCTGCCCTGGCTCTCTGTGGGTATAGAGAGGAGGAGTAGTTTTACCAGTGCGGTCCATTTGTGGCTAGTGAGATTGTGTGAGCTTTCTGTTTCTGATAGATTTGTGTGTAGGGTGTTTGTTTGTGTGTGTGTCAGAGAGAAAGAGAGAGAGAGAGAGAGAGAGAGAGAGAGAGAGAGAGAGAGAGAGGGAGAGAGTAAGAGAGAGAGAGGAAGAGATTGAGAAAGAGTGAGTGAGAGACAGAAAGAGAGAGAGATAGTAAGTGTAGTTGTGTAGTTGTGTGTATTGTATGTGTGTACACCTGCTTGTGTAATTCTGCATCTGTGTGAAATCATCTACAAACTTAGAGAAAGCTACTGGTAAAGTCTAGAGCTAAGCCTTCAGTGCTGTACAAAAGGTATGTTGGTAACCTTAATCTCTGAGGCAGAGCTATTTACTGGCCTGTTTTTGGCACATAGGCTAGGCTTTTGGCCAGGGAGCCCCTAGGATCTGCCTTGGGCTGATATTAAAACTAATGACATTAGGCCGGTTTTTATTTTGGGTGGGTCTTTGGATTTATTTTTGTGATGGGTAGTGGTACTTTGAGTTTAATTCAGAACCCCGGGCTTCAAAGCAGGTTCTATACTGAGACATCTTTCTAACTCATGGACACTTGGTTTGCTATATTTAAATTTATTTAAATTTACCTCTTTGTTTTTCTGTTTCTATTCTTATTTTCATTCTGCTTTTATTTTTCTTGGGTGTTTAGTGTGTTTTATCTGACTTGGATTCTTGTCATAAATTTTAAATTTTTTAAATATTTTTTGATTTTAGGTTTATTAGTTTTGTCCTTTACAAAATAATTATTGAGTCCTGGTAATGTTATTGCCCTCTGGAGTTTATGCCTAATTGGATGTGACCAGTTCTGGTTCCACATTCTTTTTATTTCTCTGGTTTGCTTTTATATTTGCTTCTCTGTTTCAATTTAATTAATGAGTTTTCTTTGCTTCTGCTTTTGTTTTGATTTCTTGAAGGGTCCTGGCTTTGCTTTGATTTCTTTGTTGTTCTAATTAGTTGGTCTAGTTTGGGCTATTGGTTTTAATTTTTTTGTGTTATTTTGAGATGTTTTTTGTCAATCATCTCTTTTTCCATTCATTTCCCTCCTTATTCCTCACTTCTCGGCTTTATCAAATAGCATCCGCAACACTGCTGTGCTGTGGTCTTTCTATTTTACTAAATTGTGAGCTAGGCATTTGTTTGGGGATCAAGGTTGGGTTTCTCCGCATGTACCATCGCGGTCTGGATTAAAGCTGCTTGTCTGTGTGGTTTTCATCTTGTCCTTTGTTCTTCCTCTCCATCCCCCTGATTCTGGTACTTTCCTCCCTCTCGTCTCCGTAAGTTTCTTTATCTCCTGTTTCCTTTCTCCCCAGAGCCTCGCTTCCTTTGGCAGTCTCATTGCCAGCCACCATGTACACTGAGAGTGAGGACAAGTCGTCAAAGCCCAGCGAAGAGACCTTCAGCTTGTTCGATGAAGAGGTGTTCACCAGGCAGTACACCGTCCTGAAGAACCTGAGCCAGGGCGGCAATAACGAACTGAGGCTCTCCTTGCACCGCCTCACGGGCACACAGGTTGTGGTTAAGGCGCTGATGAAGTCTGAGAGGGGGGCAGCACGGGCGCTAAGACTGTCGGAAGTCGAAATCATGAAGGTGCTAAACCACCCAAATATTGTTTCCCTTGTACAAGTGATGGAAACAAAACAGAACATTTACCTAATTATGGAAGAGGCCCAGGGAAAGTTGCTATTTCATCGAGTGCAGGGGGCCGGATACCTGAAGGAAGATGAAGCTAGGAGCATATTTATCCAGTTGCTCAGTGCCATATGCTACTGTCATGACAATGGAATCATTCACCGAGATCTGAAGCCTGACAAAATAATTGTGGATGAGCGGGGCCAGGTTAAGATAATTGACTTTGGGTTAGGTGCTAGATTCTTGCCTGGTCAAAAACTGAAAAGGCTCTGTGGAGGGTTGCATTTCATTCCTCCGGAAATATTCCTCGGCCGCCCATATGATGGGCCCAAAGTAGACATGTGGGCCTTGGGAGTACTTCTGTATTTTATGGTGACTGGGCTTGCTCCTTTTAAAGCGACCACCTTTTCGGAACTGAGTAAAAAAGTCTTGCAGGGAAGGTACTACATTCCATACTATCTCTCTAAAGACGTACGAAGTATCATCGGCATGCTGTTGACAGTAAACGCAAGGCAGAGACCAAGTGCTCAAGACCTCTTAAGTCACCCATGGCTTCAAGGAGAAAAGACTTTAACATTTCCTTCCAATGGTGATACCAGCTCCCCAGACCGTGACATAATGGTAGCCATGGAAAAGATTGGGTTTTGCTTGAAGGACACCATAGAATCATTAAAATGCAAAAAGTTTGATGAAACTATGGCTACATACCTCCTGCTGAGAGGTCAGGCATCTCAAAATGATGCTAGTGGTGTCCAAAGAAAGATAATGAAGCCAGGGGCGGCACCTATCCCTTCGAGAGCAGACCCTGACATTTTCCCTCTGCCTCTCAAGAGAAGGGCTAGCGAACCTTCCCTTCATTCAGTCAGATCCCCTGAACAACATTATCTAAGACAAAGGGGTGAGTCAGATGCTCCTGCCCTACCCAAGAAGTCAGCCCTTAAGGGAAGTGGTTACAAACGGTCCATGACCGCCCCTTGTCTGTCCTTTCAAAGAGACACTACAGTGAATGTAGCGACCACCAGCTGTTCCACTGGCTCCCCAGCAGAAAAGATTTTACATGACCCAGAAAGGGGTGGGACTTCAAGCTCCCCGCAGCCCAGGGGCTGGGCAAAATGGAAGAAAAGAATTGGAGCTTGTTTCCGGTCCCTTTGCTGCTGCTGCGTATCACCTCACAGAAAGGTGCGCCCACAGTAGTGAGAGGGCACCATCGGATGACAGGAGGCACAGGCATGGCTCAGGTACGTAGGTAGTTTTGCTTATTTTTTACTAATGTCTTACATATAGACAGTTCCTGATGAAGTTCTCGAGGTACAGTGAGTTACATCCAGTTGTATCTAGATCGTGTGGGATGTGGGTGTCAGTACAATTAAACACATGTACCATACTTTCTTACTCCAAGAGCATTGAACCAGGACACAAGCCCAATCAAATCAAACCAAACCAAATCAAACCAAGTTATTTACATGGCTCAGTTCACTGTCCCAAGCACAGGACTTGGGATAATCCAGGCTGCAGAGGGTCTTGGGCCACTCCTTTTCTGGGTTTCCTTTGTCTGCAGCCCACATGTCTTACTTGTCATGCCAGGTGGAGTCTTACCACACCTAGCGTTGATATGGGTTGTCATCACACAGTCTCAACATCTCCAGTGTGCTGAGGTCTGCCCCGCGGGAAGGCTAAACCTTCAATGACAGAATCCCCTGGCCTCCCACTGCCCCAAGCTATGGCTGTTCTCTACACACTCTTTGACCCTTCAGCTCCCAGGCAGCCAGAACTACCTGGGAAATCCTCACACATGGTCAAGTGTGTCTTCCAGCACAAGAAGCAACCTTTGCCACCATTGAATCCAAGCTTCTCTGAGATCCACCAAGGAAATGCTCTTGAGAAGAGTTTAGCTCCGTGGTGCCTCTCTCTTCCCTCATGGCCAATAACTAAGCCAAAGCCGCATTGCACCGCTGTCCTTTCCATCCAGGTTTCGCTTTAACGTTCTACTCTCTCATTCATCAAAGCCGATTCTGATTCTTTGCCTCCCCCTATCCCCACTGATCAGTACTCAGCTTACCAAATCGAATACGGTGCAAAATATGGTGGTGATACTATGTAAAATGCCTGGGCAGTCCAATTATTAATCAATAAAATGTCCCACAAACATGCCCACAGGCAATCTGATGAAGGAATTTTTCTCAGCAGTTTCCCTGTCTCAGACGATCCTGGATCACGTCATTCCAACAGACATTTAAGGAGTCATCCCCCTAAACTTCAGAATCAAGCATATGTGTTTCACACGGTTTTACAAGACTGTATTTGAGGATGGGCTGTTCCTCTAACTGCTAGAATAGGGAGGAAATCAGAGCAAAGCAACCCAAGAGTGAAATCGTTGTCTCTGGATACAGCCAGAAGGTCCATTTCCTGCAGATTCGACTCTTGTCTTTCCCATGATATAAAAACGTGACAAGGGGAAGTCAAAATCTCTACTAGTTCAGCACATTCAAGTGGAAAGTGAATTGGATCCCAGTGTGGCTGCCCCGAGAGGCTGTTCCCATGGGTCTTTAGTGTCATGTTCCTATGCCTCCCAATGTGACACCCTTACATTCGATTATTCTCTTAATCTACCCCAGTCTTCTGAGGTAGGAATTTGTATACCATAGATTTAGGATATTTTTCCTTATATCTGTTCCTTCTGTCCATCTTTCCTAGTAGATCCAAACTCTTATTCACAACTGAAATCACAATGATTGTGGGTCAGTATCCAGGCTGTTACAAAGCCTTCTTGCTTGTGGTTGAACTCCAATTAGAAAGTATAACAATGCTCACCACAGAGCGACAAGGGAGGAGGATAAGGATTAGGGAAATGAGGTCCTGGGTCTGATGAAGATGAGTTACATGGTGGGAACAAGGACAGACCTGGGAGGGGGTGACAAAGATCCAAGTTCCCGAGGAACCAGCCTAGAGAGCAGCCAGTAAGATCACAGTCACTAAGTGTCCCAGTCTTCTGCCTCCTTGCATTCAGAGCAGCAGCCACAAGACACTGAGCTTCATGATCCCATGGGCATTGGGTTCCACTCCTTAGTGGAACAGAGTTGCAGAAAGAAATGCAGTGTCACAGGCTTTTCTCTCCTCACCTAGAATGCTCCTTTGGCTAGGAAGGAGGTAAAAAAATAATAATGTTGAAGGGTTCCCCATGGGAGTATTCCTATCATCTGAAAGTCTCTCAGGGAATTCTAGTTGATGAGGACCAGGAAGATAACAGCAGGTGACATCAGCAACAACCCCCTGGCTGCCAGACCAGGATGCAGGCAAATCCTCAGCTGCAATCTCTGCACAGTCCCTAGCCCTCCCTCCCAGCTACCTCTTCCTCACAGAAGAAAGGCACAGAGGCAGCACTGAAACCACCCCACATGCTCTTGCCATGCCTTTGACCTTCTCCTCTTTGAGTTTTACAGCTCTTAACTGATTGGCCTTTCCTCCCCCCAGGGCAAGCAGAAGCCCCACCAATCAGCAGATATGCCTGTCTCCCAAACTTCCTCTCTTTGGCTCTTGCTTCTGGCTCATGACCTCATACCCAGGCTACCTGACATCAGAGGAAGAAAAGAGACTCCAGAGCCACAAGCCTGCTTGTCAGAGAAGGAAGGAGGAAGACTGATGCTGCCCTGGAAACCTTCCGGAAGTGGACCACCCAGGACTTGATGCTCCAGCTCAGGCAGGGAACACATTCCTGCTCCTCCCACTAAAACTCAACATGCAGCTGCAGCAGAGGGCCTGGCTCTTGTGGAGTTGTGCCTCTGAGACCTGCTGCTTCTGGGACCTGCCCTTCACAGAGGACTGTTCTTCCTTGCCTTCCATGGCCTCCTAGAGCTAATGGTTATGTCTCTCAACCTTCATGATCAGTATTCTACTGCTGAAAGACCCCCCCCCTTAGAAACAATAAATGCTATTTCTGTAAGGTTGTCCACACACGGGGTAGGCTAGGTCAGGGTCCCAGGTGGCCAAGCAAGATACCTGTGAGCGACAGCCTATTCAGAAGTCTGGCGCTTGGACCAAGGGACAGTTTCTTTTTTATAGGGTTGGGGGGGGGGCAGAAGCAAGGTACAGAAGCAGAAGCATAGTAACAGGGTTTTAATTGGCTAGTTTAAAAGTGGCCAGGGAGTGAGCCCAAAAATATGGCTCTAAGGACACGGCTCCTGATACCATCCAGGGTTGCAGCTACCAAGGATAGTTGCTTTGAGCTTATCTAAGTGTGGGAACTGTGGCAGAAATATGGCTCCAAGGACACGGCTCCTGGTACCAGTCAGGGCTGTGGCTTATCTGAAAGCTGGGCTTATCTGAGTGTCTTCCTTTCTTTGTCTATTGTAAGCTGGCCCAAGTTAAGCAAGTATCACAGGGACCAGATGAGCCACCGTCAGTGTTTCTAGAAAGGCTTAAGGAGCTCTACAGGAGACATACTCCCTATGACCCGGAGGATCCAGGGCAGCAGACTGGCATGTCAATGTCATTCATTTGGCAATCGGCCCCGGACACTAGAGTAAAGTTACAGAGACTGAACAATCTGCAGGGATTCTCAGTGAAGGATTTGCTTAAAGAGGCAGAGAGAATCTTTAACAAGGGAGAGACACCAGAAGAAAGAGAAGATAAAGTATGTAGAAAAAGGGATGAGAGAGACAAGAAGAGAACTAGGGGCCTGAGAAAGTTGCTAGTCACTGCCATGCAGAAGAATGAGAGAACGGGAGATAGGGGAGATGAGAAGAGCCGACCCAAACTAGATAAAGACCAATGCACTTACTGCAAGGAGAAGGGACATTGGGCCAGAGAATGCCCTAACAAGAAGCCTCGGGAACCCCGGAAGCAGCGACCCCAGACTTCCCTCCTGGCTTTAGATGAAGACTAGGAAGGTCAGGGTCAGGAGACACCCCACCTCCAAGCCCAGGATAATTCTTTGAGTCGGCAGGAAACCTGTCAACTTTCTGGTAGACACCGGAGCCCAGCATTCAGTTCTTACCAAGACCCCAGGCCCATTAATCCCCGAACAGCCTGGGTCCAGGGGGCTACCGGCAGTAAGACCTACTGATGGACTACTGATAGCTGAGTGGAGCTGGCCACTGGGCAGGTAACACATTCTTTCTTACATGTTCCTGACTGCCCATATCCCCTGCTGGGGAGAGACCTCCTCACCAAATTACAGGCCCAGATTCACTTTAAAGGGGGAGGGGCAACAATCACTGTCCCAAGGGAAGACCTCTTCATGCCCTCAACTTAAATCTCGAGGACGAATATCGCCTCCATGAACCTGAAGCCACAAAGGAGAACTCAAATCCTGATCTTCAGGACTGGATAAGCAAGTACCCCCATGCTTGGGCCGAGACAGGGGGAATGGGACTTGCTGTATTGCAGCCCCTGTTAGTAATTGGTCTTAAGACGTCAGCCACTTCTGTCTCAATCAAACAGTACCCCATGTCTCATGAGGCTCGCTTGGGAATTAGCCCTCACATAAAGAGACTGTTAGATCAGGGTATCCTAGTGCCCTGCCGGTCTCCCTGGAATACACCCCTTCTACCAGTAAAGAAGCCCAGGACTAGGGATTACCGAACAGTACAAGACTTGAGGGAGGTCAACAAGAGGGTCGAAGATATCCACCCGACGGTCCCCAAACCCCTACAATTTGCTTAGCACACTGCCACCCTCACATTGATGGTACACAGTGTTAGACCTGAAAGATGCCTTTTTCTGCCTCCGATTGAGCCCCCAAAGTCAGCCAATATTTGCCTTTGAGTGGAAAGATCCCGAGCTGGGGATCTCAGGACAGCTAACTTGGACTAGACTTCCCCAAGGGTTCAAAAACAGTCTCATTCTTTCGATGAGGCCCTACATTGGGACTTGGCTTACTTCCGGGTACAGCACCCATCCCTCATTCTTCTTCAGTATGTCCATGATCTTTTGTTAGTTGTGCCCTCCCAGGAAGAGTGTACTGAGGGAACTGAGTCTCTACTGCAATCTTTAGGACGATTAGCTTATTGGGCCTCAGCCAAAAAGGCCCAGATCTGTCGAACCCAATCACCTACCATGGGTACCTATTAAAAAATGGACAGAGATGGCTAACACAGGCTCATAAGCAGACTGTGGCCAGCATCCCTGCCCCCAAGAGCCCTCGACCATTAAGAGAGTTTCTGGGGACAGTGGGGTTCTGTCGCCTCTGGATCCCCTGGTTTCCTGAAATGGCAGCCCCTTTGTATCCACTGACCAAACAAGGAGTGCTCTTCCAGTGGAAAGTTGAACATCAAGTGGCCTTCAATAATATCAAAAAGGCTGGTTACTCCCCAGCGTTAGGGCTCCCATACCTGACCAAGCCTTTTGAACTATTCATGGATACTACCCAGGGCTTTGCAAAAGGAGTCCTTACTCAAAAATTGGGACTCTGGGGACGCCCAGTTGCCTACTGGTCCAAGAAATTAGACCCTGTAGCTTCTGAGTGGCCTCCTTGCCGCAGGATGGTTGCTGCCATAGCAGTGCTCATCAAAGACGCCAGCAAACTAACTTTGGGACAGCCTCTGACAATCTTGGCCCCACACTCGGTGGAGGCTCTGGTCAAACAGCCGCCCGACCAGTGGCTATCTAACACTAGGATGACTCATTATCAGGTCCTCCTGCTTAATGCAGACAGGGTGCAGTTCGGGCCCGTTGTCGCCCAGAACTCCGCAACTCTACTCTCCCTCCCCGGAGGAGCAGAGCCCCACGACTGGCAACAGATCCTGGCAGAAGTGCATGGGACCAGACCAGACCTCATGGACCAACCAATGACGAGTGCCAACTTCACCTGGTACACTGATGGCAGCAGTTACCTTGTCAATGGAGAACAGAAGGCTGGAGCCACCATCACCACCTCAGACCAGGTAGTATGGTCAAGCACCTCCTGGCAGGGACTTACGCACAAGGCGCCGAACTAATAGCCCTGACCCAAGTACTCTGGATGGCAAAAGGTAAGAGACTCAATGTCTACACTGACAGCCGCTATGCCTTTGCTATGGCCCACATACAAGGAGAAATATACTGGAGGAGGTGGCTACTCATGTCAGAAGGCAGAGAGATTAAAAATAAGACTGAGATCTTAGACCTCCTAGAGGCCCTCTTTCTGCCAAAAAAACTGAGTATTATGCACTGCCCCAGCCATCAAAAAGGCAATGATCCAATAGCAAAGGGAAATCGCCTGGCTGATTCCGCAGCTTGGGAGGCAGCCATGGAAACATTCGTCCTGGCCATCCAAGGAAGAGCGGGCCCTGACGATCCCAGACCTATCCCATTGAAATATTGCCAAGAAGATGTCCACTTGCTAGAGAAAATGGGGGCCTCCTATGACCCGTCACTACAACTTCATTGTGCTTATAGACCCCAGAGTTTAGGACAGGTAGAACGGATGAATAGAACTATCAAGGAGACCATAACCAAATTATCGCTTGCAACTGGCTCTAAAGAGTGGGTTCTCCTCCTACCCTTAGCCCTATACAGAGCCCGCAACACCTCAGGGCCCAATGGGCTGACCCCTTTTGAGATTGTCTTTGAGGCATCTACGCCCTTGACCGACATGCTGGGGTGTAAACTGCCCTCGGGTGCTAACCCCCCTTCTCTGGAAGCTCACTTACAGGCCCTCCAGATGGTGCAGAAAGAAATCTGGAATCCCCTGGCTGCTGCCTACCAAACCCAGCATGAAGGAGCTCCACACCTTTTCGAGACTGGAGACTCCTTGTGGGTACGATGGCATCAGACCAAAAATCTCGAACCCCGCTGGAAGGGACCCTACTGCATACTGCTCACCAAGCCCACTGCCCTCAAGGTCGATGGAATCCATGCTTGGATCCATGCTTCCCATGTAAAAAAGGCGACTTCTGGTGAAAAAGACACTCCTTCTAATTGGCCACGGCGAGTACACCAGACTTCCAATCCCCTGAAACTCAAACTCTCCTGGGACTGATACTTGGCCTGTGCTTAAGTCAGACAATTGCTATGGACCCAAAAGATAGCCCCCACCGAGCCTTTGATGTCACTTGGACAGTCTCCAACCTAATGACCGGCCGAGTAGCTAACTCCACCACTGTCCGGGGGGCCCTGGGAGAAGCTTTTCCCACCCTGCATATAGACCTTTGTGATTTGGTAGGCACAGACTGGGACCCCTCACCTCAGGAACCCTTTCTGCGCTATGGGTGTAAACACCATGGAGAGACAGTAAAAACCCACGGGCTGGGGATTTACGTATGCCCTGGTCACAAAGTAAAGCCTGAATGCAGGGGTCCAGGGGACAGATACTGTGCTAGTTGGGGGTGTGAAACCACGGGAGATGCCTATTGGAAACCTTCCTCCTCCTGGGACTATATCACACTAAAGAGGGGGAACATTGCATGGTTTCTCAGGCACTGGCCATTGGGCATGCAAAGATCCAAATGTCAAGGGAAAACAGAACCCCAAGGATTATGACCCTTGTTTTGATACTTTAAGCACTATGGGGGTTCAAGGTGCCACCACCAGAGGAAAGTGTACCCCAATAATTATAGAGTTTACTGATGTGGGTCGAAAGTCTACCTGGAACAGACCAAGGTCATGGGGACTCATGGTTAACCATCAGGGAAAAGATCTTGTAACTTTATTTTCCCTCACCAGAGAAGTTAACAACCCAGAAACCCGGGCCATAGGCCCAAATCCCGAGTTGCCAGAACAAAAAATGCCATCCCCCAGGGTCCCTCCCCTAGTGACAGCCCCACGGGAGCAGACCACCAGACTCCCTTATACCCTCCCAGTCAGTGGGCCCACTTCACCCCCAATCACCCTCACCCCTACCAACAACTCTCCTCCACAACCACTTCCCAGCACAGGAGACAGACTCATCAATCTAGTACAGGGGTGTACTTCACCCTCAACTTTTCAGACCCTGAGAAGACACAAGAATGTTGGCTATGCCTGGTATCCAGCCCCCCTTATTATGAAGGAGTAGCAGTCTCAGGAAACTATAGTAACTCCACCACTACCCCTAAAAGCTGCCCTTCTATTCCTAGTCATAAGTTGACTTTGAAGTATTCAGACATGGGCTTTGTATAGGGATGGTACCCTCTACCCACAAAGCTAAGAGTATCCAAGGTGTCTTAGCTGGAAAGTATTTCCTAGCCACCCCCCAGGGCACCTACTGGGCATGTAACACAGGACTAACCCCCTGTGTATCTGCTGCGATATTTAACCAAATATCAGAGTTTTGTGTTCAGGTAGAGTTATGGCCCAAGGTAACTTATCACAACCCAGACTATGTCTACACCCTTTTTGAAGAACGGACCCGGTTCAAAAGAGAGCCTATTGCTCTAACCTTAGCTCTCCTACTCAGAGGTATTACTGTTGGGGGAATGGCAGCGGGTATTGGAACTGGCACTGCTGCAATATTAGAAAACAATCACATGGGGCAATTACAGGCGGCCATGCATAATGATAGCAAAGCTCTAGAAGAGTCAGTGACAGCTCTAGAGCAGAGTCTTACTTCCTTGTCAGAAGTAGTCTTGCAGAACAGAAGAGGACTAGATATTTTCTTCCTCAAAGAGGGAGGTTTGTGTGCCGCTCTAAAAAAAGGATGTTGTTTCTATGCAGACAAGACAGGATTGGTCCGAGATAGTATGACCAAACTCAGAGAACGACTAAACCAGAAGCAGAAACTGTTTGAAAACAATCTAGGGTGGTTCGAAAGCTGGTTTTCTAAGTCCCCTTGGTTGACCACCCTGCTCTCCTCCCTGATGGGACCCATAGTGATCCTACTCATGATTCTAACATTTGGGCCCTCTATCATCATCCGACCACTGCAATTTGTCAGGGAAAGAATTTCTGTTGTCCAGGCACTGGCCCTGACTGAACAGCACTACCAAAGATTACAACAGCAGGATACAGAGGTACCCTGATGCAAAATAAGTGAAAGATTTCCCTTAATGCAGAAGAGAAAATGGGGGAACCCCCAATTAGCAACAATAAATGCCATGTCTGTAAGGCTGTGTAAACACAGGGCAGGCTAGGTCAGGGTCCCAGGTGGCCAAGCAAGATACCAGTGGGAGGCCAGCTTACAATAGACAAAGAAAGGGAGACACTCAGATAAGCCCAAAGCAACTATGCTTGAAAGCTGCAGCCCCCTCTAGTACCAGGAGTTGTGTCCTTGGAGTCATATTTCTGCCACAGTTCCCACACTTAGATAAGCCCAAAGCAACTATTCTCTGGAGTTGCAGCCCCGGCTGGTACCAGGAACCTTGTCCTTAGAGCCATATTTTTGGGCTCACTCCCTGGCCACATTTAAACTAGCCAATTAAAACCCTGTTACTATGCTTCTGCTTCTGTACCTCACTTCTGCCTGCCAAACCCTATAAAAAAGAAACTGTCCCTTAGCCTCCACGCCAGTCTTCTAAATAGGCTATTGCCCATGGACGACTGTGACCAATAAAACCCTCTTGCGACTTGCATCCAGTGGTCTCGGCTGATTCTTGGGTCCTGGCGTCTTCTCAGATAAAGGTCCCCAAATGAGGGTCTTTCACCTTGGTCTATGTTTCAAAAATGAGTGGGACTTTACCAGTGCCCTAGACTGAACACTACCAACAGAAAGACCCATGTCATTGTATAAATGAAGGTCGAAAGGAAGCTGGGGTCACCCTAGAAGTAATTCCCAAAGCTCTGTCAGCCTAAGTTCTTGCTAATACAATTATATTAATACATTTCTGCTCCTTGACCAAAACATCATGCTCAACACAGTAACAATTAAAAAAGTAAACTAAATGATTGTTTCTCACTGTCCTGGCACTGACACTTTTATAATTTTTATATGGCTGCAGTCAGTACATGTTGCGTTATATTTTACTTTCTGCAAATAGCCACAACCACCCAGTGCTGTGTCTCTTCTGGAACATGTCACTCTTCGTCATAGAATGCTGTTGTTTTCCCTTCATCCTAACAACCAGACGAGGCTTGGTGACTTTCACTGGGCAGAGGGGGGTAGGCCTGTATAACTGTCAAGTTTGGGTTGCATGAGCAGAATCGGTTTCTGCCTGGCTCTCCAGAGACTTCTGCCCTTGGAGCCCAGCCATGTTGTCCTCAGAGGGTCCAAGTCAACAGTTAGCCAGGGTATCATCTGAGGCCAGTACCCACCGCTGGACACATGATAGAACTGTCCTGGATGAAGCTTCCAGTGACTCCATCCCTAGCTAAGTCCAGCCTGGCAGGCCCAGACCAGCCTGTCACACTGCAGTCATGCCACCGACTTTTAAGGAAATTTCTTAAACATCCGCAATAGCTAGAGCACACAAGGGTTTGTTTTCAGAGTCTGCATTGATTAGCATAAACATTTTCTCATGTTGTTGGATACTCATCATAATTTCTCAACTGGGTAACAAAATATTTTGAGTTGATGTAGTGTGTTTACTTAAATATTATGCTATTCTTGGCTATTTAGAAAGTTTCTTGTCGTTCCCTGTTTAACTGCTGATATAAAAGACTGTGTAGAGAGATGTTCCTATTTTACTGGATTGCTTCACTGGGACAAATTCCCAGATGTAGAATTACACTTGGGTATGAGCATTTGCATGGCATCCAAAATGGAGTACCAAATTACTTCTCAAATACACGAGTAATCTGCCATAAGTTATGCTTGGCAATATTGACACACGAATCACTGGGATTTATTTGCAGCATAAACACACACAAATAAAATCACATTAATGACAACACATCTTCACAATATTGTCATTGGTTTTAGATGCTCATATCGACATTGCTAATTTAATCAATAGAAATTATTATCAATGTTGATACAGATTTTTTATGTTTTAGAAAGGGTTTTCAATCCTATCTGATTTCTAATAATGTATATTTCAGAGCCCCACTTTTAGACAAAGATGGTGGCATACACCTTTAATGTCAGTATTGGCAGGCAGAGGTAGGCAGATCTCTGTTTGTTCAAGAACACAGAGTATGATCTAGTCTTTAAAAATAGAAGAGAGGAAAAAAGAGAGAGAGAGAGAGAGAAAAAGAAAATCTCTTATTTTTAAAGTTGCAAGTGACAGTCAGCTAATGACCTATGAGAATGGACTGCACTGTGCTGAATATGTGTCCCTCCAATTAGTTCACTATGCAATGAATTACCAGAATTACAAAGAAAATTCAGATAGGACTATAGGGCCTTATGCACTCAATAAATCTCCCCTCTCTCTTCCTCTGCCTCTCTTTTTCTGTTCCTGTCTCTGTCTATTTATATCTCTGTTTCTTTCTGTTTGTCTCTGCCTATCTCTGTCTCTGTCTCCCTCTCACACTCACTGTGTGTGTGTATGTGTGTGTGTGTGTGTGTGTGTGTGTGTGTGAGTGTGTGTAAAACTATTTCAAGGTATACATGTATTAGATCATGATATAAAATATTCTGGGCCAGGAGAGAAGATTCTTCAGTTGAGAGCATTTACTGCTCTTCTGAGGACATGAGTGCAGTTCCTAGTACCTACACTGGGCAGCTCATAACTGCCTGCGACTTCAGCTCTAAGGGATAGGAAAACCCTGACCTCCATGGGCACTCTCCAGCACACAGAATCACACAGACATATGATTAAGAATAGGAAAAGTAAATCTTTTTTTCAAACAATATTCTTAGTGCAACAAAAATATCTTTAAAACACCAGCCTTGGGCTAGCAAGATAGCTCCACAACAAAGGCATTTGCGACCAAATTTGACAATCTGAGACCCTCAATTCAAGCCCTAGGACCCTCGTAGAGCAAGAAAACTGACTTTTGCAAGGTGTAAACCGACACACGTGCACGCGCGAGCACAAACACTCTCTCTCTCTCTCTCTCTCTCTCTCAAAGTTTTAAAGATTTAAAATGTCAGCTTTATAACTCATATTTATTACCCTAAATATGGTCATCTGAATCGTGGTATGAATGTCCAGATCTTCCAGGTTTCATGGGAGCGACTCCTGACTTCCTTGCTACAAATGGTACAGCCCATGCAGTAATGCAGCTTGACCCAGAGTTTGGAAAGCACATAAGCACCAAAGACACTTGTTTCAGATTATGCCCCTGACTGAAGCAGCCTCTACAGTGGCCTTCTTAACAGCTTTGTCTGTGGGCACGCATCCTGCACAGTTCAGACAGCACATACCCGTGGCCCTTTTTGACACAATCCCCTTGTTATTTCATTTTTGGTCACCTTAAAGGCAATACCCACTTTTCCGTTTTAAGGTATATTTCCCAGCCTGCGACTTCCCTTTATATATAGAATTGTCTCTCTTTCATGCTGCCACAATTTTTCATGCCGTCCAAACCCAGCCATCCTTCCTAATGTTCTTGTTGAAAACAGAAATTCATCTTGTTTCCACCGAGGTGATAAATGATCGAGCTCGTGTTTTGTTTGCTCAGTTCTTACCAAGTCGTTCTCTCAATACCCCTCGAACTAAGAACTTTGCAACAGCTCTGCAAAAAGAAACCGGGGAGCTACTGCGCGAAGGCTATTATGAAGCCGTTAAGAGGAGAGTCTGTGAGGCTCAGGAGCTCATGCACCCCACTCCTCACTTCCAGCCATTGGCTTCTGCAATGTCAGCAAAATGATTTGCGGTGCAAATGCTGACTGAGCAAATAACTGGGATATTGTAATAACACTGAGTTGACTGCAGCAAGAGATGGGAGGAAGCAATGTTGTAAATTTCAGAACCTATTCAGGACCCAAAATGAGACACAAAAGGATGATGAATGGCACCAAATAATTTTCATTCTTTGAAGAAACGCTCATTCCTCCCTGTCATCATCTCTGGGGTCTGCCATTATTCCCATTTCATACATGAGAAAATTGAAGGGCAAAAGGCCTTGTGACTTGTTAAAGGTCAACAAGCTAATAGGTTTCTGAAATTTGAACCTGAGACTAGGCTGTTCGTTACTGCATTCGAAAGAAGCCCCTGTGCCTCTCCAGCCAGAGCAAAGGGCAGATGAAGGGAGATTCCAGGAGGCAGAGTTGCTTATGTTGCAGGGATCTTAAAGGGATACTTGGATTGTTCTGTGAGAAACTACCGCGGTGCCTGTTCCACCCTGTAGAGGTTCCTTCAATGAACCAGACCTGAAAAAAAACTGTCCTCATGCATAAAGACTGGTATATTCCACCAGTGATTTCCCAGGATTCCATCGGATTATGACAAGTCCTAGGTGAGGTAGTTTTTTTCATGGTTCAGAGATGGCCGCTCAGAGCCTGTCCAGCAGCCAGGCACATAAATCTCAAACCAGTGTGTCCTCCCATCTCTTTATTTATGAAGAGGGGACAACCCTACTCTTGGCAACCTTCAGGAAATGCTGCCCATAGTGGATGGTTCTTCCCACATCAATTAATAATCAACATTACCCACTCACACAGGAGACACACTCAGAAACCCATCTCCCAGGTGATTCAAACTTTAGTTTACAGTTAGCTCTACCTTTAACAGAGACATGTGTGTGAGTGTGTGTGAATGTGTGTGTGAGTGTTTGAGTGTGTGTGTGTAAGCAGGACTCAAGCCCACAGGCTAAACTCTAGTCTGAACTGACTCAGTTGAGTAACTACTCAGACCAGCTGGTTGCCATTGACATGGTCATTGAACCTCTCTCCTCTACAGAGCCTCAGAGCATTGAGAATTTTTACAAAGACCAGCGACCCAATGCAAATCTGCTGAGCCATGCTAACTGGGGGGAGCCACCACTTTCTCTTGGATTCTCAGACTCAGGGCAATAAGGCGCTGCTGCAGGCTCGTGTAGACTACACAGTGAAGTGGGCTTTGTAGCCACCCTCTGCTCTACACATCTACCCCACTTCTGACATCATCCTATGCTCAGGCCTCAGGCCCCTCCACTGTGATGAACTGTATTGGTCCCTGTGCCTCCCCCATGGCAACCAAGAACAGATGGAGGTCTCATTCTTTGATCCTGTTTGACTTGTACTCCAAACTCATCAAAACTATCTGACTCCTGGACAGGGACCCAGGGTTGGCCTTTTCTTTCCTGAGTTGCAGCTCTCTTGCAAGATTGCGGCCCTGATAGTACCAAATGTGTTGCTTCATCTCTGACCACCTCTTTCACATCCTCATACCATTGAAATGGCTTCTATCTGATGGAAAATTTTGCCTCTCACTCATGAGTCAGCAAGCCAAGAAGAACCAGAGAGAAAATCAGTTTAAGAAGATAATTACTTCCTCCCTTTTGCTTAGTCATAGGCAACTGGCCACTTAAATGTTTCTATGTCAAGAGTTAAGAAAGCAGGAATAGAGTAAGATATTCAGAGGAAAGGTCACAGAATTAGGAGGAGGCATTGCTGACTAGGTATAAGATCTTTGGCTTCTTACAGAGTTTTCCCTGATTTCAGTTCATGTGTCAAGTGAGACTCGTGATACATAAATCCCACTAAACTGCTGTAAGTACAAAGGGAATGTAGAAAAGTTTCATTTTTATTAATAAAATGAGTTACAGATCTGAGCATAGAATTTTCAAAAGAAGAAATAAGAATAGCAAAGAAATATGGAGAGTGTCCAACATCCTCAGCAATTAGAAACAATGCAAATTAAAATGCATTGCAATTTTATCTTTTCTGTCTAGAGTTCGCCTACTCAGAATGGCTAGATCAAGAATACAACTGACAAATTCTGGTAAAGATGTCAGGAGAGGGAGACCTGCAGTTGGTGCGACTGCAAACTTCTATAGCCTCCAGAGCATTGGTTATCGACCTTCCTGATGCTGTGACCTTCAATACAGTTGCTCAGGTTGTGCAGACCTCCTCCCCAACCATAAATTACTTTGTTGCTCCTTCCCAACTGTAATTTTGCTACTGCTATGAATCACAGTGTAAACATCTGTCTTTTCATATGGTCTTAGGAAACACCTGTGAAAGGGTCACTCAAAGGGGTTCCAGCCAACAGGTTCTATAGAACTGTTCCATAGAAATCAGTGTGGAGAGTTCTTAAAAAGCTAGTAACAGGCCTACCATAGGATGTGGCTATACCAGTCCTTGACATAAAACTAAAGGGTTAGAGTTATGGTTGATATATGCTTGGCCCACGGAATGACACTATTAGGAGATGTGGTCTTGTTGGAGTAGGTGTGTCTCTGTGGGTCTGGGCTCAAGACTCTCACCCTAGTTGCCTGGAAGACAGTTGCCTAGTTGCAGCTTTCAGATGAAGATGCAGAACTCTCAGCTACTCCTGCACCATGCCTGTCTGGATGCTGTTATGTTCTCCCCTTGATGGTAATGGACTGAACCTTTGACCTTGTAAGTCAGCCTCAATTAATTTTGAGCTTATAAGACTTGCCTAGGTCATGGTGTCTTTTCACAGCAGTAAACCTTAACTAAGACAGTTGGTTATCCTATCACAGAGATACCTATTCAGCATATCCATTGCTCTCTATCCATAGGAGCTGGGAAATAGAAACAACCTAAGTGCCATTCAACAGACCAGAGTGAATAGACATTGTATGGTATACATATACAATGAGATTCTATTTAACTGTAGAGAAAAAAATGAAATCATGAAATTAGTTTGCAGGTACATGGATGGAGCCAGAGTATGCTGTTCTGAGTAAGGCAGCCCAGACCTTGAAAAAACACTATGTGTCCTCTTATTTGGTTCCTATCTCAAAATATTTTTGTATTTAGATATGCAGCTTTAAATAATTGCAGCAGACAGAAAAGTAGAAAAGGACTGTGGGAGCAGAGAGTTCCAGAGAAGAGGAAAGTAGGATAGCAGGTGCCATGAAGGGGTGCAGATGGAAGAGGTGAAGGAAGGATTTTTACTGAGAATGAGGAAGGGAGGGTAATATAGTCAGAGGGGAGAAGTTTGGAAATGGAGGAATATTTTTTAAAATTACTTTATATATTAGATAGTAGATAGATAAATAGATAAATAGTAGGTAGATAGATAGATAATAGATAAATAGTAGGTAGATAGATATTAAATAGCTAATAGATAAATAGTAGGCCGATAGGTAGATGATAGATAGATAGATAGATAGATAGATAGATAGATAGATAGTTTAAATGGAGTTAGATCACTTAGGGTGCTCACCCCAAGACCCATAGACTAACAAAATGCCCATGCCAACTTAGGAAATCTGCTTTTGAATTGTTGGTTGCGGGAGCCCAGAGACTCTCAAATCAGAACAAGCTATTGCTAGTGACCTTGATTGTCCCTCAGAATCCATTCTAAATGATATATATACTAGTGTCTGGATTCTCCGTATACCATTTTGAAAATGAGCATCTGGAGAAATTCCTCATTCGGCAAAATGCTTGTAGTGCAAAGAGATCCTCAGAAGCCAAGTAAAAAGCAAGACATGGTAGTGCCTGTGTGTAACCCATTGCTAGGGGCAAATGCGTGGGTGAAAACAGACAGGTCTTGGAACTTCTGCTTGGCCTTCTAGCTGAATTAATGAACTTTAGTTTCCCAGGTTCCCTGTCTCAAAAAATAATGTAGAGTGTATCCAAAGCAAGCACCCAATGCCAGCTCCTGTCACCACACACAGGTTGACATGCCACATGAATGTTTATTTCCACCACACCCAATAGAATGGAATATAATAATGAAGACTGAAAACGAACAAACAAGTTCTTAGAACCTATGTTAAGAAATCAGTAGTCCTCAGAGGCCCTTTTCTGCCTCAGACCTCTACAACTGGAAGCAACATAACCCTGCTTTCTCCAGCGATCCCGCAGCCCTTACTAACTTGAGTTTGTTCTAGTCACCCATCAGCCCACCTGGGACGATTGCCAACAGTTGCTGCAGGCACTCCTGACTTCTGATGAGAGACAAAGGGTCTTCTCAGAGGCCCGCAAAAATGTTCCAGGGGAAGATGGCCATCCCACTCAACTACGTAGTGAGGTCGATGCAGCTTTTCCCTTGACCCGACCAGACTGGGACTACCACAGGCCTGCAGGTAGGGGAAGCCTATTTCTTTATCACCAGTTCCTCATGGTGGGTCTCTGAGGGGCAGGTAAGTGCCCCACTAATTTGGCCCAGGTTAAGCAAGTATTACAGGGACCAGATGACCCACCGTCTGTGTTTCTAGAAAGGTTTAAAGAGGCCTACAGGAGATATACTCCCTATGACCCGGAGGATGTGGATGTCATTTAAATCTTCTGGTAGCAGATCCCAATGGATCCTTTACCTGAAGTGGGAGGCCTCCCCTACCTACATTTTGGCCCCCACCTTGTCTCCAGTCCAAAAGCATGTCACCTTTTTCTGCCTCTCCTCTTCCCCTCTCTAACACTCTTGCAGAAGCAAAATTAGCATCAAAATACAAACAGCACCTGGGCAATCACAGCACTTTCCCATTTGTCCAATTAAAAGGCTCTTTTCTCACATATAAATTGAGCACAACTACTACCATTTTGTAATTTATAAAGTGCAAAATATGCCTAACTAACACCCTGTCCATCATTTTTGTCAGTTAAATAGAACATTCTGTTATCTATCCTGACTTAAGAGAAGCTTCCAATCTATATGCTATGTCCTGGTACAATCTATATGCTAAGTCCTGGTTAGCTTGTATCTGATCTGAAAACTATCCTCTTAATATGTTCTCTCAATGATAAACAGCCTGGGTGGGCTATGAGACTGTAACTAGTCTCTCAGCCCCATCAGAATCCCGAAAACAACCACAATCATTGACTACACAATCAATTCTAGCCATTTCCTCCCTGTTCAATTCATGACCATTTCTAAATTCCCCAGAAAGACAACTTAGAATAACCACCTCCAGACGCCCCAAGTTCAGGGAACTGGGCAAAGACTCTTCATAACTACTTCCAGCTGAATATGGGCAATGAGCTATCTTTGGGGGGGAGGGCTAAAATGGGGGAGTTGTTTGTCCTCACCACAACGATGGTTGTTGTAGTCTCTGATGTCCTGACTAGATCCGGCTGAAAGTCCCTGAGATCAGGAGTTCAAGCAGGCCAGTTCAGTATGTCTGACGATGAGACTCTGATCAAAGATGTACATTCTGTAGTATATAAATCTCAAAAAAAAATTAGTATCATCAAGATAACTTTTTTGTTTTATTCTCTGGAAACTAGTTTTTTAGGGCCTCTCCCTTCATCATATCTGATCCATATAACTTAGGAAGATCTATATACAATAATCACCTTTTCTAATAATGCAAAGACAAAACCTTTTTCCCAAATCAGCATATTCTTCAGTTGACAACCAGGAAAGCTTGTTTCTTGCCTTCTCTTACAGAGAAATATTAAAACAGCCCAAACTCATAATCCTATGCATTTTGATAATAAAAGCAATGCAAAACAAATGAACTAATAAGCAAATACTGCATTAGCCTATTTTAGACCCATTTTAATTTGTCATGCCAAGAAATTAACCCAAGATTACCATGGAGCCTGTGATAAAAGAATATTAATTATCCTGTAGACTTCAGTTTACCATCTATCTGCTCTGCTCTCTACCCAGACCACAGATCTTTTATATGATCTATCTGTTATGTTCTCTACCTGGAGCCATAGATTTCTATTAATTAATACCTGTTCATAGCAGGTAATTATCTCTTCTTTCTACTTGGAGTCATTTTTCCTATCCTAGTTCTGAACAGTGAACAAAATTCCCCATGTGATTCAGACAAAATCTGTATATAAACCTATCCTAAAAGCAAGTAACCCCAATTTTATGAGTCTACAGTTCAATCATTATCTGCCCCAAGAAGGAGGCAGCTTCCATTCCCCAGCTGACTCAGAGCAGCCATCTTGTTTCTTATCACAGGAGGGGACTTCAGATGCTTCCTTCTTTGTCTCAAGGTTCTGGTACTGAGTCAACATGTGACTCAACTCTGCTCGGCTCTCCAAATCTCCAAATTTCTAACTAAAGGTTAAGAATCTTAGATTTATAGTAGATTCTTGCCGGCCTACCATGTTAGACATCATTTGTTCTGTGAAATATAGCAACATATAACAGAGACACATGCTCCACCATGTTCATAGCAGCCTTACTTCCAGCCAGAACTTGAAAACAATCTAAATGTCTTTCAACAGAGGAATGAATACAGAAAATGTGGTACATTTACACAATGAAATACGACTCAGTTATTAAAAACAATGACTTCATCAAATTCACAGGCAAATGGATGGATCTAATAAATATCATTCTGAGTGAGGTAATTCACTCACAATAAAAAAAATGGTAAAATGAAAATCACACAGGTTATGTACTCTGTACTCACAGATAAGCAGATGTCAGGCAAACAACTCGGAGCACCCTCAATACAACTCATGCCCCACAGGAAGCTCAAGAGGAAGGAAGACCAAAGAATGGATGTTTCAACCCTACTTAGTAGGAGGAACAAAATAATCAGGGAAGCAGCAGATGGTGGGAGGGGCTTGGGAAGAAGAGGGGGAGGGGAAGAGGGGCAGAATTGGGTGTGGGGGGATATGGAGAAGATGTGCAGAGAGTCAGAACAGTGGTGTGCAGAACTGTGGGATAGGGAACTGTGGGTAGCAGCCAGAAAGTATCAAATGCCAGGAAAGCAAAAGCCTCCCAGGATCTCACGGGGATGACATTATTTGAAATACTCGACAAAGGGGAGGGAGAACTCGTTGACCTGTCATGAGGACCATATCCAGAGTCTAGGCATGCTCCCACTCCAGTTGAGTGATGGGGCCACCCACCCACCCATCCCCAAAATTTTAACCCAGAATTGCTCTGTCTAAAGGAAATACAGGGTCAAAGATAGTGGTGCAGAGACTGAAGTAAAGGCCATCCAGAGACTGCCTCACCTGGGGATCCATCCCACATACAGACACCAAACCCAGACACTATTGCAGATCCCAAGAAGTGCTTCCTGACAGGAGCCTGATACAGCTGTCTTCTGAGAGGCTTTGCCAGATCCTGACCAATACAGATCTGGATGCTTGAAGCCAGCCTTTGGATTGATCACAGGGTCCCCAATTGATGAGTTAGGGGAAGGACTGAAGGAACTGAAGGGGCCTTATCTTGCTTCAGTGGGAGGGGAAGCCCTTGGTCCTGTGAAGGCTTGATGCTCCAGTGCAGAGGGATGCTAGGGGGCTGAGGTAGGAGTGTGTGGGTGGGTGGAAAAGCACCCTCCTAGAAGCAGGATAAAGGGGAATGGCAAAGGGGTTTACAGAGGATAAATCAGAAAAGGGAATAACATTTAAAATGCAAATAAATAAAATATCCAATTTTAAAAAATTAGTTATATCCTAAAGCAAGAACAATTTTCAGAGGCATGTTACCCATGCCACTGTGCCTCAGTGCATTGAACTTTTTTCAATATTCAAAAAATTTAAAAATTAAAGGGAAAGAAAGTGGACAGCCTTGTTTTATTCCTGATTTTAGTGGAATCTGTACTTTCTCTCCTTTTAATTTTGCTACAGTAAAAACCCTTATTATGTTTAGGTTTATTTCTAATATTCCTAGTATCTCTAAGCTTTTATTATAAGGAGGTTTTGAGTTTGGTCAGAGGCCTTTTTGACATCTAATACAATGATTATGTTAGGTGTTTTCTTTAAGTTTGTTTATGTAGTCTATTATGTTGACGAATTTCAATACCTTAAACCATCCCCACATCTCTGAGATAATGCATACTTGATCATGGTGGATAATCATCTTTTTGATGTGTTCTTGTATTTGGTTTTATTGAGTACTTTTGCATCAAAGTTCATGGGGGAAATTGGTCTGTAATTTGCTTTCTTTGTTGAGTCTTATTGTGGTTTAGGTAACTGGATAACTGTGAGCTCATAAAATGAATTTGGTAGTATTCTTTCTGTTTCTGGTTTGTGGAAGAATTTGACAACTCTTCTGTGAAAGTCTGCCATAATTATGCACTAAAACCACCTGGCCCTGAGCTTTCTTTGCTTGGGAGACTTTTAATGACTGTTTCTAATTCCTTGGAGATTTTAAGTCTATTTAAATTGTTTATCTTATCTTGATTTAATGTTAGTAAGTAATATGAAGAAAACTATCCATTTCTTTTAGATTTCTCAATTTTGTTGAGTATAGGTTTTTAAAGGATGACCTAATATTCTCTGGATTTCCTGGAGGTCTTTTGTTATGCCCCCTTTTTCTTTTTTTGATTTTTTTTCATGTGTTTACTTTATTTTATTGAGTGTACTGTGGATGAGGGAAAATGGGTGGGTGGGAATTAAGGAGGGAGGGAGGAAGGACCATCTCCTCATTCAGGGTAGGAGGGCCGTCAGTCTGTCCGGATGGGCTGGTTCGTAGTCTCTGTGCTTTATCAGAGAAGAGACTTTAGTTCTGGCCTCCTCCTTTCTGATTCCTCTAAAGGCAGTCTTGGAACCCTTATATATTGTCCTATTTTATTTCTTTGGTTAAAGTATTCCATGGCCACTATGTGTTCTTGGAGAGTGCTAATTATTCCTTCAAATTACTGCTGCTTCCTGTAGCTCTTTAAGCTCTTTTTTGATTTTTTAAAATTAGATATTCTCTCTGTGTCATTTAGTTAGTTTGGATGAGGATTTGTCTACCTTGTTGATCTTCGCAAATAACCAACTGAAGAGACATTAGCTAACTTGATCGTCTAGTTTCAGTGGGTCTTGCCCTTCTCTGCTACCCCCTCTGCCTGGCTAAAAACTGTTAGATTACATTCATTCCTAAAGCTAGCCACCAAGGTTCCTTATTTGACCACTACCTTACTCTGAGTATGTCCACTAAGGTCCAGCTCTCAACTGAAGTCCAGCAATCAAAAGCTCAACTACAATTAAACACCTCATCCTAACACACCCCTTGTACCACTATAAGTTGCTATCTTTCTATGGTCCACGTCTATTTCCTATCTACAGACAGTTCTTTGTCTCCTGGAACAAAGACACCCACCCCCTCTTTCTTGGTTTCTTCTTTCTCACCGAACTCTCTATCTCTTTTTTTTGTCTCTTATTCCCTGTCTTTTGCCCCGCTGGGACAATAAGCCTTTGTGTATCCTGAGATGATACAGATCCGAGTGTGTGTGTGTGTGTGTGTGTGTGTGTTGTGTGTGTGAGTGTTTGTGAGTGTGTGAGTATGTGTGTGTGAGTGTGTGTATGTACTGTGTGAGTATGTATGTGAGTATGTGTGTATGTGTGTGTGTGAGTGTGTGTGTGTGTGTGAGTATGTGTGTGAGTGTGTGTGAGTATGTGTGTGGGTGTGTGTGAGTATATGTATGTGTGAGTGTGAGTGTGTGTGTGTGTGTGAGTATATGTGTGTGTGAGTGTGTGTGTGTATGTGTGTGTGAGTGTGTGTGAGTGTGTGTGAGTATGTGTGTATGTGAATGTGTGTGTGTGTGTGTGTGAGTGTGTGTGAATGTGTGTGTATGAGTGAATGTGTGTGTGTGTGTGTATGAGTGTGTGTGAGTGTGTTTGTGTGTGTGTGAGTATGTGTGTGTGTGAATGTGTGTGTATGAATGTGTGTGTGTGTGTGTGTGTGTGTGTGTGTGTGTGTGTGTGTGTGTGTGTACATGTGTTCTCCAGTGCAGACTTATGCCCATGCATGATAGCATGTGATAGAATAGAATCAGGATGACCAGTGAAGGTCTTCACAGTTCTCTGGGTGAGACAGTGGCTTTGATTACTGTGCCATAAGTTTGGAGTCTGTCCTAAATGACAACAAAGACTCACTGGGGCTGATGTTGGGAATGAGGAAGAAGGAAGAAGTGGCCTTTGATATTTGCCTGAGTATGAGGGTCAGTGACATGAAGATGTGGTAGCCGTCTGATGACACTGGCCAGCTTCCATGAGGCCAGGGGTGGAGAAGGCTCTGTTCCTTTTGGAGCAGCCTCTTCTTCTGCATTTTGAACTGGGTTCTTTGGCCACCAGCACCCTGCTGCTAACGGTCTCTCTGTGGACTCATTACATGGCTCATGTACCAGCATGCTCTCCCACACAGCATTACTTCACACCAAAAAAACAAAAAAAACAAAAAAAACAATAAACCAAAAAAACCCCAAAATAACAAAAAAAAAAAAAACAATACAAAACAAAAAACAAAAAACAAAAACCCACTTCATTTAATGATAAAAATGTAAACCATTGAGCTTGAGCTAAGTCTAGTGAAGTCCCTGCTGACCACCCAGACAGGAGGCATGGGAGAAGAGAGGGTTGGTCATTGATAGTAAATTCCTGTTTCAGCTGCTGAAACCCTCACATCCTTTCCCAAAGTATGTTCTCTGATGCTGCTGTGGCTTCTCTCCTTGCCAAGGGAAGGAATAGGTGCTGACTGACCTAATCTAAATAATTTGTCTCCTTACCCAAAATTCTGCTGGGGAATAGTAGTATACAGAAGATCCGCCTTTCACCTGACACAGCTGTTCGACAGCTTCTGACCAGGAAATCCTGTTAACAAAGCCACATAAGGACGATCCAGCCAGACCTGATTCTGTTGACCCTTCAAAGTATAATGCCTGACCAAGGGTGGGAAAGCCTGACAGGAGAGTCCTGCCCCTTTACCTGCGGGTCAGGGTGAGGAATAGGCTTTCCCTCTCCAGAGTGAAGCACTGTTCATTCAGGAAACCACAGAAGAGATTTTGGATCTTTCCCTTTTAATGGTACAGGCAGTGTTTGGTCCTGAGTTCTAGACATGGAACCCAAAATGTAGAAGAAGGGAGAGCGGACTCTTGCAAACTGTTTGTCACCTCCACAGTGGGGGTGGAAGAGAGAGAAAGAGAGAGCAAGCTAGCAGCAGTCAGTTCTCTCCCCATCCCCACCATGTGAGTCCCAGAGATCTAACTCTGGTCATCAGACTTGGCAGAAGATATCTCTGCCCACTGAGCCATCTAACAGGTTGGTATTTGGAGTTTTAAACATTTGGAGTCTTTAGTGTCCAATGCTTGACCCTGAAAAGGTCATAGCATTAAATTTTGTGCCATAAACTCTAAATTTAGAAAAAACTGGGCTGCCATGGTAAAAGCTAGGTTGTCCAAATCAATGTGACCTAGAAATTCTCAAGACTGGAAGAGAAGAGTTGGAAAAGAAATAAATTTGTTCCCAAGGCACCATGGTTCACTGTCTGAACTGGAACACTTGGAGAGTGAAAATGACAATCCCAAGTGATTAAGCTGGGGCCACTGGCAAAAAGGAGGATGTACCTGGGAAGATCAGCTCTAATACAGAAGGGTCCTAGATAACATCCCCTTCCGTGCTCCTACACCTTGACCAATATCTGAGGGTTTGGCCTGCCTGGGGCACCTGAGAGGAGAGCCTGGGTCTCTCTATGCCTGCACTAAGCTGAGGTTGAGCAAACTCTCCCTGGCTCTCCCAGCACTTGTGGGCAGCAGTGGACCTGCAGTGTCCGGCTGCACCATGGGGTGGAAGGAGTCTGATGCAATGCCCTACATACGAACCTGGCTTGGAAACATGGCTAAATGGTTTTTTCTGCCTTCAAAGAGTCAGTGATAGCTGAGGCAGAGCCAAGCCTGGCAAGGCCACGAGAAAGAGCTGCGCCCAGGCCAACAGGACCAGATGGGAGAGCACATGCCTTGCAGGGATTTTTAAGAGTAGAAGAGAGCAGCACCCTGCCCCTCACCCCATGCCCTACAGCAGCCCTTTGTCTTCTACTTAAGTAACCATCCTCCTGGAGAGCATGTGCAAGCCTGATGGTCAACACCAAAAGCAAGTGAGACTCAAGGTCACCCCAGTGGTTTTTTTTTTTTTTTTTTTTTTTTTTTTTTTTTTTTTTTTTTTTTTCAGCATCTAAGAGAATCAAGGGCATGGATAGGAAGGTGTAAGTATTTTCAGTTATGTGGTCTACGCTGCTGAAGAACTGAAAGTACCTTGCCAGTCAACAGGATCATCAGATAGCAATGTCCACACTGTAGACAGAATAAGAGGCCATGGATTCTATTAAATTTTGAGTCAGCCTAAATAGTTCTGAAGTGAGAAAGCCCTCAAGATATAAATACATACATACATACATACATAAATACAAGATAGAGGGCAATACAGACCCCATAAAAACACACACAAATATTCACAGACAGGCCCCTCACAAACACACACACACACACACACACACACACACACACACAGAGAGAGAGAGAGAGACACACACTTTGTTTTGTCCCCCTCTTCTTTTTTTCTTCTCCTCCTCTTTTGTTACAGGGTCTCTGGGACTCACCATACAGACTAAACTGTCCTGGAACTCGCAGTAATCCACCTGTTTCTGCCTCTCGAGTGCCAGGATTAATGGTTCCAGCCATCACATACCCTGTAGTCAGGACTTTTCCAGCAAGAATGGATTCTTGTGTTAGTTGTATGGTCGATAGTTTAGCTGTGGCGCTGAGGCAGACAGGTCACGAGGTTTCCAAAAGGACATTCTGAGGTGAATTTGGTGAAAGGACAATATGGATAGGTGAAATTCAGGACCAACAGGGGAGAGAGCAACAATGGAGGCCATAGGGTCACACTGCCTGAGACAGAAGGCAGGGCAGTTTGGGGGCCCAGAGGAGCCTTTGAAGCAGCTTTGCTGGGGAATATCAGGACCCACTAGCTCAGGATGCAGTCAGTTGAGAACTTAGGCAATAGCAATGATTAGGAATTATAGGACTCTCCCACTTTTCCCCTCAGCCACCTGATTTCCTTTGCCCAGATTTCCAGAGAGGCTGGAGTCTAGGGGAGGGCAAGCATCCATCTGGCGAGCCACAGAAGGAAGCCAAGGTAAGACACCCCTTCCCACCAGACTCTCTACATCTACCCTCTTTCACCGTTTAGTTATTTGCTTTTAATTTTATTTATTTATTTTTTCATGCAAAAGCAAGAGGTTTATTTTCTGGCAAGTCAGAGTCAACCCCCAATCAACCACTGTGTGCAGTGACTAGAAAGCTATCCCAAATGGCTATCTAAAGCAGCTTTTATACTTCTTAGAGGCACAGGTTACATCAGCAAGTTTACAGTTTACACTTATTGGCTACATATTGACCTTTAATCTATTGGCTAGCAAACACCAGCCAATACATTCTGAGAATTTTCTATTCAAGAATGCTTCTGTGAGTGAAGAATGGAACTTGGCCTAGTCTTGACCCAAGGCTAGAAGCTGGAACCTGACTTAGGCTTTACAAGAGGCAGGTAGGTGTGAATCGGGCAAAGCCCCTAGGGTCATTCAGTCCCAGGGAGAGGGATCTTGAATGTTCTATCTAGGAGTTTCTTCTGACACAGCTGTAGGAAGTGTTTAGTAGAATAGATGTTGAGTTTGTAGCCCACTGTCACCAAGTCAAGAGGAGTAGTTCTACTGAGCTACCAGAGTCTGATTTGCAGGGACTGAGGCCAACAGTGGGTCAGACTGATTTTCCATGGGGTGACCTGGACATAGAAGCCTTTGTTCTTGAATCCTTCCTGAGTGTAGATCCCCTGGGAGGAGGGAAACTGAATCAGATGTGAAATAATGGTCAGTATAAGTTTACTGACACAGAATTCATTGTTATGGTCACAAAGAATCTGTCCTATGCAATACAGTTTAATTGAGAAGACAAAAACTGAAAATAAACTGAATTGTTTGAATTTACATAATTACAATAAAATATGATTAACAAAAACATAATAGTGTCATCCTAGTGGTACATTTTTTTCTTTTCATCTGACCAAATACCCTGCCTAAGGTTTTGACATTTTCAATTTTGTTTTGGAGAGAGTGTTTGAACATTTTACATTTTTATATGTTAGTTTAGATGGATTTAATAATGAATGTTCCAATACTGGATATCATTGCATACATATTGACATTACTTTAAGAGCTATTTATTTAAACTTTATTTTAATAAACAAATATAAATGTACAGATTTTTAAGCATTTTCACATAAAAGTATACAAATACATTTTTATAAGGTTGTGATTAAGTATTTGTGGGTACATATACATACACATATGTATACATGTAACAATAATATAGGAAACGAGGTTATTAATTTGAGGAGATGCAGAGAAACTGGGAGGGGCTGTAGGGAGGAAAGAGGGATGTGATAGAGTTCTATTTTAATTAAAATATATACTTTTTTTTCTTTTTTACTTAATCTTCATACAGTCTGTGAGTTGTTTCTGGGGCAATCCGAGCCTCTGGGTTTAGCATCCCACTATCAGTGACTGCATATTATGTCTGTTCTTTTGTGACTGGGTTATCTCACTCAGGATTATTCTCTAGATGCAACCATTTTCTTTACTTTGGGTACTTGTGGTTTTGAATATTATGTGTTGAGAGGAGTTTCTTTTCTGATCCAATCTATTTGGAGTTTGGTAGGCTTGTTTTATGCTCATGGTCATCTCATTCTTAAGGCTAGGGAAGTTTTCTTCTATGATTTTGTTGAAGATATTTACTGTGCCTCTTAGTTGATATTCTTCACCATATTCTATTCCTATTATCCTTAGGTTTGGTCTTCTCATTGTGTCCTGGATCTCCTGCACATTTTGGATTAAAAGCATTTTGATTTTTGCATCTTCTCTGACTGCTTTGTCTGTGTTTTTAATGTTGTCTTCAGCCTCCAAGATTCTCTCTTCCATCTCTTGTAGTCTATTGGAAATGCTTGCATCTGTGACTCCTGATTTCTTTTTTAGGTGTTCTACCTCTAGTGTCATCTCTTTTAGTGTTTTCTTTATTGTGTCAATTTCCATTTTAAATTCCTTCTTCCATTCCTTCATCTCTTTGGTTCTGTTTTCCTCTAGTTCTTTGAGTTCTTTGAGTGTTGTTCTTGTTTCCTCTTTAAAAGCTTCTAATTCTTTATGCTTTTCCTCCCATTCTTGTTTAAGGATCTCTATCATCGTCTTGAGGTATGATTTTAGGTCTGCGTCTTCTTTTTCTGGAGTATTTGGCATTCTGCTGTTTGCTGTGATGGTAGAGCTGGGTACTGGTGTTGCCAGGTTGTCTTGGTTTCCCTGGGGTAAGTTCTTTCCCTCTCCTCTTGCCATCTTGTTGTCAGTCTTGTGTTCCTGGATCACTGCTGGATCACACTGGCTCACCTCTGGCTCACCTCTGGTTCACTGCTGTTCCAGACCTGTGTCCCTGGATCACCTCTGACTCACCACTGGCTCACTGCTGATCCTGGTGGAGGGTGGTCTGAGTGCAGTTCCTCACTCCTTGTTTTCTGGCTGGGAATAGCTGATCCAGGGTTACTGGTTCCCTGGAACAAGTTGGGCAGGGAGGGGGAAGCAGGGGACCGCATGCTGGCTCACATTTGGCTCACTGCTGTTCCTGGTGGCAGGTGGTCTCTGTTTTTAATTTTAATTAACAAAAAAAGTAAGTCACTCTCAGATGACTGATTCAGGCCTTAGTTAGTATCATCTGACCCTTGCTCGTCACCACAGAAAAATCCATAAACCAGGTCCTCCAGGAATGTGAGGCAGGCTACCCTCACCCAGACTGGATCACATGATGGTGCATTTTGTTGTCTCTCAAAGAACGAGGTGGAAACGTGAGCCTGGACCCCTCTGATCTGAGACTAGAGTGGTTTGAATAAGAATGACTCCGGTAGGCTTGCAAGTTTGAATGTTAGGTCCCCAAGTGAATCTAGCTGTTTGGGAAAGGTTAGGAGATGTGGTCTTGCTGGAGAAGGTGTATCACTAGGGTTGGGCTTCAAGGTTCCCAAAGAGACTGGCTCCCAGAGGAAGAGGACTTGGGATGCCCTGGGAATTCAGCCTAGACAAGGAATGGGGCATGTGGCAGGATGGGTAATCACCAGTGCTTTGGTCAACATCCCTGTGCCTGGTCACGGTCTCTCTCTACCCTTCCCCATATACCAACTTACAATGTATCCGCAGCCTTATAAAGCATTACTAATTTCTTCTTAAAGGGGAACACATCATCCACCTGTTGCAGGCCTTGTGGGCCCTGATTCTCCACTTGGTTATGTTGGGTTTATTCTTTTAAAATAAAATTTCTTTCTTAAGCCGAGAATTGCCTGAAATCTTTTTCTGACTTTTCTGGTTTGTTTTGTGTTACTTTTGTCCTCTGCCTTCTTCTGGGGCCAAGATGGGAGGGGGGTGCAGAATTATTTCACAGGCAACAAGCCACCTTATTTGGCCTGCATGATTGTAATGCTCGCCTTCCCCCATGATACTCAAGCTATGACTTGGAGCATCATTTACATTTGGTGATAATGAAGCAGTCAGTACAGAACCTCGGAGGCTTTGTGGGTAGGTCCAGCAGGAAACTCAGTTACATTAATTTTATTTCTAAATTTCTGGGACTTTTGACTAGAGGTCAGTCCTGTACATGGAGAACACACTCTGTCCTGTGGATCAGGGGTGGGTGGTAGGGTGGGTGGGGGCATGGGTCACAGGCCTGGGTTTGTCTCCTCCCCTCTGGCTGCTCAGATAGCATTAGAGACAGCTGAGCAGTGTCAGAATGCCCAGGCACCGTGCTCTTCTCCACTTGTTTTGTGGGCAGCTGCTGTGTTTGCAGAGCCCAGAACCACTGAAAGCTTATTTCTGGCTCTTTCCCATCACTGTGGCTTTGAACTGATGTTGGCTTTACAGCAGAGGAAAGGGCATGACACAAACTGCTCCACATTTCTTTCCTCCCAACTCAGGCATCTATTTTCCACCCACCCAGTGAAAAAATATGAGTAGGTGTACTGGCTGGTTTTGTGTCATTTGGACACAGCTGGAGTTATCACAGAAAGAAGCCTCAGTTGAGGAGATGCCTCCATGAGATCCAGCTGTGAGGCATTTTCTCAACTAGTGATCAAGGGGGAAGGCCCAGCCCATTGTGGGTGATGCCATCCCTGGGCTGGTAGACCTGGGTTCTATAGGAAAGCAGGCTGAGCAAGCCAGGGGAAGCAAGCCAGTAAGTAACATCCCTCCATGGCCTCTGCATCAGCTCCTGCTTTTTGACCTGCTTGAGTTCCAGTCCTGAATTCCTTTGGTGATGAATAGCAATGTGGAAGTGTAAGCTGAATAAACCCTTTTCTCCCCAACTTGTTCTTGGTCATAATTTTTGTGCAGGAATAGAAACTCTGACTAAGACAGTCTGGTTTTGGGAAATTCACCCTCTTACCACTACATGATCTAGGTTTGTCCAAAAGGAAGTTGTAATCTGTCCCCAGAATTTTATTTCAGTTTTGATTTAACTGCCTTGTACTCGGGTATTAAGGAGTCCATGGTATAGGTTGGGATGGTTCCTAAACTCAGGTTAGATGATGGTTTCTTTGGTGTACTTTAAAAAAATTCATTAGTACAACTCTGCCATTTCTACATGTGCCAACATTTCTCTCATTGCCAACAATCACTCCCCCACCCACCAGAAAGATAAGCTGAGTGTGTCCAGGTACTTTCCAACTAGCATACCTCTAGGGGGTTTTTGATTTCTTGTCATTATGAATATGTTACATTTGGGGCAGGAGAGATGGCTCAGGGGTTGAGAGCATTTACTGTTTTTGCAGAGGACCCAGCATTCAATTATAATCCCTTGCATAAAGACTCACAACTGTCTGGCAACCAGTTTTAGGAGACCAGTTCTCTTTTGCCTCCCTCGTACTAGGCATGCATGTATTCAACATACATACATGCTAGAAAACATCCATGCCTATCACATAAATAAGTTTTGTGCTTAATAAATGTATGTATGTAGTATGCACTTCAGATCATGTCATCGGTAAATTGTCTGTCAGAGGTGATAGGAGTTGAAAGCTTGCCGCTTCTGAACCCTGTCTTAGCTCTGTGAAGAGGTAGTAGACATGACCACCGTCTTCCTAGCTGCTCTGTGGAACACTCTTCACCTTCTGTCTCCAGCAGACCATATGGTGACCAGGAAGGCTCAGCATCTTCACTGATGATGTCCTGTGCAGCCTCTTCTGGTCCTTGAGTCTCACAAAGCTTCTTGTCCTGTCCTGGATCCATCCCTGTGTTTCCAAGTGTTTGATCTGCACAGGTGTGTGGTTTGGGATCCATTTCCACTACGGCACTTGCTTCATCTCAGAGTGAATATGGACCCGCCATTTGCTGCTTGGCATCCAGCTCATCAAAACAGAACGTTGCACATATGCACACATGAGTGTATACACATAAATGCCCTGGCCAAGACCTTGAAGCATGAATGTAAAACACCGGCAATCATTAATACCTGTTTACCAAACTTTGGAAGGCTTGCTTGACAACTCTCTGTTGTGTTTGTTAAAACCCAATCTTCCAGCCTACTGCTCAGGCTTTGATAAAAACCTTAGGGAGTTAGGTCCAGATAGTCCAGCTTTGATGGGCTTCTTAATAGTTCTTAAATGCACATAATTGAGCTACTGTTGTGTTCTATAAAAAAGAAAAAGAGCTGAGCAGGAGAGATGGCTCAGTGGTTAAGGAATTGACTGCTCTTCTAGAGTTCAGTTCCTAGCCAGCAACAACATGGCGGCTGTAATGGGATCCAATGCCTTCTTCTGGTGTGTCTGAGGACAGCAACAGTGTACTCACATACATTAAACAAGTAAACAAGTCTGAAAGAAAGAAAGGAAGGAAGGAAGGAAGAGAGAGAGAGAGAGAGAGAGAGAGAGAGAGAGAGAGAGAGAGAGAGAGAGAGAAAGAAAGAGAAGCCAGAGATATGTTTAGTAGAGGCATAGTATGGTGTAGAGGAAGGGGGGTACCTCTAAGGGCCCATGCTGAGGCATCCCTTACCTCTGAGCTACCAGCCACTATATAGTAGAGAATAGAGTTTAATTTAGGGCATGGGGAGGGGAATTGAGGGGGTAGTAGAGACTTACAAAGGCAAAGATACAGAGAGAGAGAGAGAGAGAGAGAGAGAGAGAGAGAGAGAGAGAGAGAGAGAGAGAGAGAGAGAAGGATAGAGAGAGGGAGGGAGGGAGGGACGGAGGGAGGGAGGGAGGAGGAATAGAGACGGCTTGCCATGAACATGTCAAAAGAGATGGGGAGAGGAATGGGGAAAGAAGTGACAGAAAGGGAAGAGAGTGAGGAGGGGGCAAGCAGCCCCTTTTACAGTGAGTCAGGCATACCTAGCTGTTGCCAGGTAACTCTGGGGTGGAGCCTACAAGAAGGGCTAACAGTTACTACTTTATTATGTATGTTTATGTAATTATATATTATATTAGAAATAAATTAATAGTGAAATTTAATTCTGCATAATTTGGCATTTCACCTCTATTCCCACATGCTCTTTTGTCGCCCAACCTCGATCAGCAAGGAAGACACGACACGGGGAAGATCTTCTTCAAGCAGTTTATTCAGGAACCTGAACAAGCTTCTTCTTCAGCTTCTGCTTCTGACTCCGCCCCCGGGGAACGCCCACAGAGGCTTAAATCCCCTTGAGCCCGCCAACCCCTGTAAGCCATGTGGGCCCTGCAGATAGGCTGCTTCAATGAGGAGGCAGGCAAGCTGAACAGGCACAGCCACATAAGTTCTTGTTTACTACTGAGAGCCCTCACCATCAAGGAGGTGGAAGGCAGAAACCAGCGCCATCTTAGGGGCGCGGAACCTTGCAGCTCTCTACACTCTTTACATTTTTTTTTTTTTTTTTTTTTTTTTACTATTTTTTACTTAAAAAGTATTTTATTTATGTGTTCAGGTATTTTGCCCGAATGTCATGTCTGTGCGCCATGTTCATGCAGGGTCTGGAGAAGCCAGAGAGGGCATCAGATGCTCTGGTACTGGAGTTAGGCGGTTGTGAGCCTCCACGCTGGTGCTAAGAACTGAAAAAGTGGTTAGTGCTCTTAACCACCCAGCTACCTTTCCCATCCCCCACCATGCTTTTAATTAATCGTCTACTATGTTTCTAAGCTGACTACAACACTCACAAAATAGTATGTGTATACCATTGATTACTTTCCAAAGAGATGCTATGACAGAAATTATGAGAGTGGCCATGTTCATATTCCTTTCTTCTCTAATTCTTGACTGATAGTCTGAGTGACCTGACTGGGGCATGGCTGTAAGTGGGATTTAATTGGTGACTCACCATCCTGTGCCTCTGCCCTCGTACCCTTGACAAGACAGTAATGTCTGGATAAGCTGCATCTTATGGTATATGGAGCAAAGCCACTATTGGTTTCTAGTAGATACACATATTTACAAATAAGTCACAGAGATCCTAAGATTAGTTGTCATTATGGTATAATCTAGTCTCGTTCTGCCCAGTGAAATCAAAACCTCTATTCGTTGCTCGCGCATCATCCACTACACATGAGTGCCTTGGGTTAATTTGAAGTTAATTGGGATGTAGCTCGATCTTAGGGAGCTTACTGGGCGTGCAGGGAGCATGGTGGCCCATGCCTGTAGTCACAGCACTCGGGAGGTAAACACTGAGAGATCAAAGTGTTGCCCCCTTTCTTTCTCAGGTTGCTTTTGGCCATAGTGTCTTCTTATCACAGCAATAAAAGTCCCAACTAAGTCAATCCATATACCATACAAACTACATATCCATAAGTAGTTTGCTTATTTACTTGTCTGGAATTTGAGTTATTTCTGCCTTTTGGCTATTGTGGTCTCTGCCATGAGCATGGGTCACACAGTTATGGCATCCAGTACTTGTTCTTAACTGTTCCTTTATACCCTGTAGATGAATTAGAAGCCACTGTGACAATACTATCTTTCCTGTTTGGGGACCTCCCAAACTGTTTTCTACAGTGGTTCTCCTGTTTTACATTTCTACTGTTGGCACGAATGGAGATTACTGTCACGGCTTTTTGTTAAAGTTATTGTAATAGGTGTGAAATGGGATTTCACTTCTGTCCTGGGTATGTCTGTGTCTCAGTCTCTGTCTCTTACTGAAAGTCATCTCCTTTCCTGTAGGGTCACCTGAGGAGCAGACAAGCTTACATGTTCTGAAGACACACGGGCAGCCTGTACAGAGGTCCATGCAATGAAGAACTGGAGCCTTCTGCCATGAAAGAGCCCGTGTCTTATAGTCCCACTATTCTCCTTGCTTCCTGAATAGAATTGCAAGTTCAGAATGCATTATCAAGGCTTAGGATGTTTTCAAATGCCATAAAAAATTAAGAAGCCAGGAGGCAGAGGCAGGTGGATCTCTGAGTTCCAGGTCAGAGGGTTCTGCTAAAGTTCCAGTACAGCCAGGACTACACAGAGACCCTATCTCAAAATAAATAAATAAATAAATAAATAAATAAATAAATAAATAAATAAATAAATAAATAAAATGAAAATCAGAAGCCTTATAATAAGATGGAGAGATGACCCAGCAGTTAAGAGCAGTTGTTGCTCTAGCAGAGGACCTGGGTTCAGTTCCCAGCACTCGAGAAGCAGCTCACCATCATCTGCAACTCCAGTCTGGGAGATCCGATGCCCTCTTCAAACCTCCAAGAGTGTAAGGAATGTATGTAGTACACAGAGGTGCGTGAAACCAAAACTCATGCATAAAATAGTAAAATCAATAGTTTAAAAAAAACTATTTCTATGTCTCAGGGAATGTCTAAGACAAGGACCAATACCAAAAATTGTAAAGGGAACTCCATATGAGTGCTGTGCAGTTGAATTCTACGCTAACACACATCAGAATTCACACACACACATACAATATACATGCACACAAAGTTCTTAAAAGGTTTTATAAAAAAGTGTCTGCAGAATGCTATCAAGCAAGACAAGGAGACCTTCAGGAAGCCAGCAGACGAAACCTCTGGGTCAGGAGCACAGTGCAGTGTTAGAGTGTGTGTTTAGCATGGATTCAACCTTCAGTGCCAAAATAAAAACGGACACTAAAGTTTTCTCTTTGTTTGCTTTGAGACAAGGTCTCTCTACTTAGCCCTGGATGACCTGAAACTCACTATGTTGACCAGGCTGGCCTTCAACTCAGAGAGATCCACCTGCCTCTGCCTCCCAAGTGCTGGGATTAAATGTGGTTTGATGTGATGCCCAACAGAAAACTAAAGTTCTTAATTGTTTTTATTGTGTTTGTTCTCCCTCAGTAACAGAAGCAGAATTTATTAAGACGACAACAATGACTCGTATGTCCCGTTACATGACAGACAGGAGATGGAGATGGCTTGATAAGACTGACAAGTTGTGCTGGAGAGATGTCTCAATGGTTAGAGCACTGCCCGCTCTTCCAGAGGTCCTGAGTTCAAATCCAAGCAACCACAAAATGGCTCACCATCACCAGTAGTGGGGGGTCTAATGCCCTCTTCTGGTCTATCTGAAAGACAGCTACAGTATATTCATATCCAGTAAATAAATAAGTAAATCTTTTTAAAAAAGACTTTGACAAGTCAGATCCAGGACAACTTAGACATCAACAGAATAAAGCATGTTGATATGTTACGAACCACTTGGAATAATCCATGTTTAGCATAACAGGACTATAGGGAAGGCACAGTGGCTCAGCAGGTTAAGAGGCTTGCTGCCAAGCCTGGTGATCTGAGTTTAATCCTGAAAACTCACAGCGTGGAAAAAAATAAGCAAGTGCCATAAATTATCCTCTGATCTCCTCTCATGTGCCAAGGCATATGTTTGCCTGCTTAAAAAGAAAAACCCTAATAGTTTTAAAAATAGAATAGATTAGGTAGCAATACATACAAATCAGGGGGAGAAAGGACTCTTTTGAAGCCTCACTGGCAAATGTGACTTCACGTTGTACTGAATGTATTCTGCATTATGAGATAGGCCTTGGGGATCAAGGATGGAGGACTGTGGTTTTAAATGACATATTTGGTTATCAGGTTGACTTGGACAGTTACTGTTGACAAGCTCTATAGTCACCAAGATACTTTCTTGTGAGAGATTATCTAGGTGGTTAACTGAAACACACCCAGTACATTCCCTGACCTGCAGCCCCTAGAAAGCATAAGAGGGAAAACTAGCTGAACACCCACATTCCTCTCTTCCTGTTTCCTGACTGTGGTTGTTCCTGACCGGTTCTTAGACAACTAAGAGTGGATGTGTAGCCGACAGGGGAGGGTTGCAGCACACCCTGAAAGGAAAGTAGTCAGAGATTTCAGCATGCCACTCAGAATGGAATATGGGTAAGACATGAATCACCTATTTCTGGAGTATTTTCATGTTGCAGTTCGACTCCATGAGATTAAATCCTTGAGAAAGGAAACCTCAGAGCAAGTGGATTGTTGTATTTACAAGGCAGTACAAACTAGGGACAATGAGAAGGTTCAGTGAGGAGACCTTGCTGCCAGCCCTAACTCCAGCACCCACTCAGTGAAAAGAGAACCAACTCCCACTGAAGTGTTTCTAGTTCATTTCTTTGAATGGATTCAGTCCTCTTCCGAAAGTCTTGAGTGAAGAGGCATTTCTAGCTACACAAATGGATACATATCTCTATATGGAAAATTTGGTGTTTCTTTAAATTCTTACATGACATTACCTACAAGCAAAAACCATAAGTACATAATACAGAATGGAAACCGTGGTGGGAATATAGAATCCAAAACAGTTTCAGGAAATAATTGTCTCTAGACAAGAAGCTGAAATGAGCTGTCATTGTGTCTTCATGGATTTAACCAAAGGGTCCTCCTAAGGGTTCTTTCAACTGTAACTGATAATATGCACCAAACGCAGCAATGACCTTTAGAGCAGGAGCTATGAATCTGCTCTGTCAAGAAAGCAGATGTTAGGATGCCATATTATACCCCAAGCAGCATCTTCTGATATTTTGTCAAAGCGAACATAACAAGGCAAAAAAAACCAAAAAAGTTTATGATAGTTGTGACAGCTAGTCTAACCAGGCCAATTAACACACCCAAGAGAATCAATAACCAAAGGAAATTTGGGTGGGAAGAACCGGGCCAACAATAACCAGGTACAGTTGGCAAAGACATTCCAGAGGGTAGTCTGAACAAGGGTTACCACATGTGTCTGGAGCCAGTCTTTTAGCTTGGACAGCAAAACAGAATCTTACAAAGCAGTTAGAATCACCTTGTCTCTGAGGTTTGGGGATCTCACAGAGAGAAGAATCACAACTCTGGGTAATTTTTTTTTTTCCTGGAGAAAGAGCTAAAGATGGGCTCCAGTGAATTGGGTGACAGCAGAGAAAGAAAGAACCCTGGGAAAGGTGGAGTGGTGCTGACCCCTGAACCACTGTGTGACTTCACTTCAGAGACCCATGCTGAGCTGGTGGCATGGAGACTCGAAGCTGTGAGACCAACAGCTAAACTGCAAGATGGCCAGAGTACAGCTGACTTTGCAACCTGAAGCGGGGTCTCACAGTGCCAAAGGATCCTGGGAGCTGACCTTGCCCTGAGTTGCTCTGAGATGGCAGAAAGGAAAGCCCCCTGCTGAGGCTGCAAGGGAGCCCATGACCCTCTCTGAAAACCAGAGTGACAGAATGATTCCAGATCGCTAGATCACCAGATCACCAGATCACCAGATCACCAGATCGCCAGATCACCAGAAGAAGCCCTTGGTCGTGCATCCACTGAGGAGGAACCTGGGTGGGAGCCAGAATCTATAGAGAAATTTAGATGCCAGATCCAAGCAGCTCACTCAGGAAGCATCATGGGATGGGCCAACACTAGAATCCAGATACCTGAATGGACCCGGACACTCCACCTATGAAGACAACCTACTAATCAAACCACCTGTAACCCAGTCTCCCAAGGGAGGTGAAGAGCTGAGAGTAAGTCTGCCCTTAGGCTCTCTGGGGGAGCTGCAAGTATTCTTTGCCATGGAGACACCTCTTTGTTCTCATTGGACATCAGATCCTCAAAGCTGGAAACCTTTCAGATATGAATGCTGGGAACTGAACTTGGATCTTCAGCAAGAGCAACAAGTAGTCTTAAAACTGAGACATCCGTCCTCATTTTTTTCCATAGGAAAACAAGACAAAACCACCCCAATATACTGTTGTTATTATTAATTACTATTACTATTAGAGAGAGAGTATGTGTGTGTGCTTTGTGTGCTAGGTAGTGTATGTATGTGTGTGTTGTGTGTGCTATGTATGGAATATGGTGTGTGTGTATATGTAATGTGTATGTGTGGTATATGGTATGTATATGGTGTATGTGTATTGTGTGCATGTGTATGTGTAGTATATATGTGTGTATAGAGTGTATATTTTTATGTGTGGTTTTGTGTGTGTTGTGTGTGTAGTGTGTAGGTGATGTGATGTGTATATATGTTTGTATAGAGTGAATATGTGTATGTGTTGTGTATGGTTGTGTTGTGTGTTTGTGTGTGTGTAGTGTCTGTAGTTTTGTATGTGTGGTCATGTGTGTGTCGTGTGTGTGGTATGTATATGTGTGATTCATACATGGGGTGTGTATGTATATCTCTGTATGTAGAATATGTATGTGTATGTGGTTGCGTGTATGTGTGTGTGTGTGTGTGTGTGTGTGTGTGTGTGTGTGTGTGTTTATTCCAGAGAAAAAAAAATTTAGGTTTGTCATGTGGTAAGGTAAACAAGTTTACATGCTGAGTCAATTTTTTTTAGCCTTAGCCTAAAACAATTTGTCCAGTGTTAAGTAGCTCATACTCCTGAAAATAACGTGTCACAGACTTCTGTACAGAAGCCTAAGAGAGCTCATTGTGCCATCATTAATGAAGACCATGAAAGTAATGAGGATGAATTGGGAAGAGGAAGGTCAATCACAGTACAGGGAAGCCAGTGCGGGTCACCTGGGAGGCAGACACAAGGACCTGGCATGAGAAAGCGCCACAAGGAAACCTATTATTGTGTATAAGGTCGTTTATACTAGTAAAGTTTTAAAAGATAGAGCATAAAGTCTACCTAAAATTATAACTTGATAGAATATTCTCTCTGACAAGGAAAAAATGTATCAATGTCATTAGCCATCAGAGAAATATAAATTAAAATTCATTTGAGAGTCCGCTCCACTCACTCAGAATGGTTATTGTCAAGAAAACAAATGAAGCACATGTCTGAGAGGACACGGAGAAAAGGGACCAATGTTCTCTTCACAGGTGCAGCCATCTCTGAGGTCTAAGATGACATCAGACTGGAGGTTTCTCAAAAAGATAAAAGTAAACTACCATATAGCCCAGCTCAACCATTTCTGGGCATGCACCCAAATTCTCTGTGTATGTCTTACCACAGGGTCCTATTCAGTCTTGTTCATCGCTGCTCTGTGCACAACAGCCAGAAAATGGAATCAGCCTAGATGTCCACCAGCTGATGAACAGATAACAAAATACGTTTCATATATAAAGTAGAGCTCTATTCGGCTATAAATAAAAATGAAAATATGAAACTTGTAGCTAAACGTGGAATGATAAACTACTATATTGAATTCCAGGCTCGAAGGTAAACCGTGTGTATTCCCCTCTCCTCTGAAGTTCCTAGCTTCTGATTCTGATGTGATGCAGGAGTGACATTTGTTTAGATGAGAGAGCAAGAGAGGGTGCTGTGAGAGGGAAATGAGGATTGGAGGAAGGTTAAAATGTAACAGTACATGTATGGCATGAGGATTGGAAGGGGTATGAGGATTGGAGGGGGTATGAGGATTGGAGGGGTATGAGAATTGGAGGGGGTATAAGGATTGGAGGGGTATGACGATTGGAGGGTTATGAGGATTGTAGGGGTATGAGGATTAGAGGGGGTATGCTGATTAGAGGGCTATGAGGATTGGAGGGGTAAGAGGAATGGAGGGGGTATGAGGATTGGAGGGGGTATGAGGATTGGAGGGGTATGAAGATTGGAGAAGGAATGAGGATTGGAGGGGTTATGAGGATTGGAGGGGGTATAGGGATTGGAGGGGGTATAGGGATTGGAGTGGGTATTAGGATTGGAGGGGGTGTGAGGATTGGAGGGGGTTATGAGTATTGGTGGGTCATGAGGTTTGGAGGGGTTATGAAGATTGGAGGGCGTTATGAGGATTGGTGGGTTATGAGGATTGGAGGAGGTATGAGGATTGGAGGGCTTATGAGGATTGGAGGGGGTTGGTCAAGACAGAAGGATTAAGTAAGGATCTGAGTGATCAACTAAAACTAAAAATGTAAGAACACAGTGTAAGAAAATTGTTATCCCATAAATGAACTTAAAAATATTGAAAAATAGTTAATATGCGGTTGTTGCTAAGATTTGAATATAGAATATGCAGGGGTTACAAATATTTGAGTAAGATTAACAGGACCTTTGAAAAGGATTAATTAGATAAAGAAAACAGCGAAAACCATCTCAAGACACATTTGACTTTTTTGAGTTTATAAACCCATCATTTTCCCTTTCCTCCATCTACAGCCTCTCATACTCCTCCCCTTGTGGTCTTACAAATACACATCCTCTTTTACATTAATGTTGCTATATGTACATAGGTATGTGTCAGGAACGACCATTTGGAGTTGGATGACCAACTTTTGTGTCTTCTTCCCTGGAGATGACTGCTTCTGCCATAAGATCCCTCAGCTTCTGCCATCAGATCCCTCAGCTTCTGCCATCAGATCCCTCAGCTTCTGCCATCAGATCTGTCAGCTGCCTATAGTAGGGTTGGTGCCTTAAGGTCTTTAATTCAGATTATTTCTGAAAACAGTCTAAGTAGCATCCTTAAACTGATTTAAATACGTATTAAATCCCCAAACCAAGGACAAGGTAACAAGAAGATAAACATCAGGACAGGGAAAAAGGGATATTTCTCTCCATAGTTAATATATATCAATTAAAAGAGGGGTAAAATGAAGATTTCTTTAAAAATAAAATTACACTAAAAAATCTGAAAGCTAGTCAGGGCAGTAGCCCAAATAAAAATTTCTTTTATCAAAGATAAAATGTAAGAGCTGGTAACATTTTCTGTAGAGGGATGACTGTAAATATTTCGTACCGTGTAGTCTTATGGTTTATGTCAACTCCTTTGCAGGACAAAAGTAGGGCAGATAGACAGCAGGCAAAGTGATGACCAAAATGTGCTCCAAGACGTCTTTCTCGCAGATGTGGTTGGCCAGGGTCAGGACCCAGACACAAAGGTTGCTGCTCCTTGAGTTTAGTTGTTGAAAATATTCGAGTCCTGAAGGATTGCTTGACTATATTTACCTGTCATATTTTAACTCTTGCTTTAAAAAACTTAATGAATTCATAAAGAAAGTTATATTACACTGATTTTAGTCTTCAGAAAAATCGCTCTGGTTCATTTTGTAACACTGTAGTAAAATAGGACAGACTGGGCCTGGGCAAGTTAAAAGGAACAGTAACTTATTGGCTCTTGGCTCTGGAGATTGTAACCAGCATCTAATGAGGGTCTTCTTGCTCTGTCAGCCCTTGCTGAAAGGGCTGCAGGAGATACAGCTTACCGCTGGTGTTCCTTCACAACCCTTCCTATCACACTCCACTTCCCAATGCTGTCCTACTGGTGATTAAGCTTCCAACTTGTGTCTCTTAGGGGACAGACACACTGAATGAAACCATAGCAAACTCCACATGATGCGTGTGTGCTAGAATTCATGATCAAGTTTTCTGTTTGAGCAATGAAATTTGGCTATCTGTTCTTGAGTAATGGTGTCATGTTCGTCATCTAAAAAACTTACCTCCAATATGTAGCTGCTTAAAGCAATGGCCAATTCTTTCTTTATAATTTTGTAGCATAGTAGATTGGGCAACTTTGCTCTATGAAGGTCAGCTGAGTGTAAGTATGGGACTCACCTAGAGAGGCTGAACTTGTTGTAATGGCTAATTTTAATTATTTTTCTCCAGAAAAGACTATTTTTTTTATTCAAGGAACTGCAAATAGGAAACCAAAGGAGGAATCCCTGGGCTGGAACAAATGCAGGCACCCCATCACCCAACAAAGGGAGAAGATGGTCCCTATACCTCTTTCTCATCAAAGTGCCCCTCCTCTCCACGGCAGCTTCGAATGAGTGTGGCCCCATTGTCCCTGGGTTGGAGTAGTCAGTAACAAGCCTGCTGCACCCCAGCCTCCCTTCCCCCCTCGAGTGTCTTGGGAAAGATGAATGTTTGGTACCAGGAGCAACCGTAATGGTGGGTGTCCGAGAATGAAAATTGAACAAAATAATAAACGCGCAACTGTCCAGAGGTAGTTTGTGAACAGAAGGAAAGGATGGAACCCGTACCTTTCCGGGCAGAGAGGAGGAAGGGGAGGTGGGGCAAGGCTAGATTCTCATTAGTGCCCCACTGGAGTAAGGGAACAGGCAGATGAGGAAGCAGCTGAGGCAGTTTAGCGCTCCAGCTGCCTTAGGTGAAGGCCAGAGAACAGGATGTAACCCTGGAGGAAGGTGGTATGGCCCATCCATCACTTCATCAGGTCCTATGTGAGGGCGAGGTGGGCGGGGCCAACATTTGTCCTGCTTTTGGTAGGTCAAGGGGCTTAGCTAACCTAGTGCAGGATCTAGGTAAAGTAAGGCAGCAGTGGCTGTGAAACCTACCCGGTGACAGTTTGGTGGGGGCATGTTGGTATCTAGATCACACCTGTTGTTGCCAGGTCAGCCAACTGGGGTTTGTCAGAATGGGATGGGGCCCTTGAGAGCCAAGGAGCGTGAGGCATGATGTGTGTTCCCTGCTCCTCCTCTGAGGACCCCTAGGAGATACCGTCATCTTTTTCCTTCTCCACGTTTATGCATCTTGGTTTCTTCCCCGAAGCTACAGTAGTTTTCCATGTTTTGACAGCACCTTTATCTTTTAGTCCTCTGGCCTCTAGGTCTCTTCGGTGCTGGCTTTTCACTGGGCTTCTTTGGAGGTTGCATGCCCTGCCTGCCTGGGCCTCGCTTCTCAGTCCTATACTTTTCCTTTTCATGCATGGAGGTCAAGGGCTGCTTGGACATTGAGCTGGACTCGCTCATTCCCCCCTTCTATGGAGCAGTCAGAGTGACTGGCCGTAACTGCTCTCTTGGGGACTAATCAACCTCAGAAATGGCCCAATTCTGCAATGGTGCTTTTAATTCCTTTGGAGATTTACTGGTGTCTCGGGCTCCCCAGAAGGAGGGAAGCGAGTCCCTGGACACAATCACTTGCCAAGCTTCTGCTAGGTCATGCTTCCTCTTGGACAGGTAAGTAGAATTTATAGCCATGTTTTTCACAATGACATAACAGAGTACCTACGAAATGGGCAAAGGGCAGGGGATTGTGAACAGGCCGAACTCGAAGAGGAGGTTCTGGATCTTCTGGGGTTAACTGACAAAGCTGTACAGAGCACTTAGCTAATTGCCTGCAGAATTCAGCCTGTCCCCCATATGCCTTTGGAATCATGCTGTTTGTGATCTCCCATTCTAGATCTTTCTCAGCATCACTGTTTAGACCGAATCAACTAGATTAGTTCAGGCCAATCATTAAGCATAAAAGAAACCAATGACCTTACAGCTTAGTGCTGTTGAATGCACGCCACCAGCCAGGCCCATGTGTGTAATGTGTTTGTGTAATGTGTCTGTGTAATGTGTCTGTGTAAAGTGTCTGTGTAAAGTGTCTGTGTAATGTGTCTGTGTAATGTGTTTGTGTAAAGTGTCTGTGTAATGTGTCTGAGTAATGTGTTTGTTTAATGTCTTCCAGCTTCCAGATAAGTTCTATGCAGAGACTAGAACTGCTTATTTAATTAATTTCGCTTTCTACTCCACCTGCTATCACTAAGAACGAAAGATCTGCTACGATTTCCTGTTAGACCTCTGAGTACCAGCAAAGGACATGTTTTTCCATGTGAGCCCTAAGTCTGACCTCAGGGTACCAGTAAAGTTGCATCATTCATTGCCTGGTAACCCTCTTACCAGTAAAAGACTGGGGTTGTTTTCTTTCAAATTTTTCTTAAATATAGTTCTCCCTTCTAGAAATTCTTCAACTCTTGGCTTTTCTCCTCATGCTGTCCCCCATACCCTGCTCAGAGCTTTAATTCCCTTGTCCTAGACGACTGGGAGTTAGTATTCTGCTAATAAGATACTCAATTTACTTTCTAGAACAAACAAGATGGCTCTGCTGGTAAACTGTTTGTATACAAGCCTGACCAACTGAGTTTGATCCCTGGATCCTTTGACAGAAGGAGAAAACTGAGTCCTAAAATTACCTCTCCAGTCATGCTGTTGCACACACATGTACAGCGTACGCACATGAAGGACAATGATAACAATAAAAGATTTTTTATTAAAAATAACAAAAGAGATCTTTTTTTCTTACTCATGAAAAATCATCATCAGATATGTATCCAAACAGTTGAACTCAGGTAGTGCCCACCTGAGGTACAGTGGGAGGGAGAGACAGGACTCCAAGTTTGACTCCAGCTTGGGCTACAGTGAGCCCATCTCAAAGGGCAAGGGCTATGGCTCCATAGTCATGTGTTTGTCGAGTTCCCACAAGACCCTGCACTTGAGGCCTAGCACTAGAAGAAATTTGATCTAATGGTTTAAGTCTCTTAGAGCATTCTGTCCCTTGCCTGCTACCTTCCATGCTCTACTATGAAACCTAAACCAACTATCTCCTTCCGTAGGCCACAGAGTTATGAAAACATTCATAGCACAGATATTATTTACTTTAATTTCAAGACTTTTTCTCAAAAAAGTTTTAAAATTTAGTGACAAAATAAGAGTACAACCTGGCCAGAGCTGAGACACTCCTAAAAAGAGGGGAGAAATTAAGTGAAAATGGAATAAGAATATTTCACCCTTTCCTATGTTTTAACTTTATCAAAATAGACTCAGTTGTTACTTTTGAGGCAGATGGTAACTCAGGATCAACACGGCCTTGGGTTCCTGATCAGTGATCCTGTTGTTGGAAGTTGCTAAGTAGAACAACCCTCACACTTGAGCTCGCTGAAGCTCCTTTATACATGAAAATGAAGCAGCCTAACCCAAGGCTCTGCTTAAAATGAGCACACATGGGTGTGTGTGCGTGTGTGCTTGCATGTGCATGAGTATATGATAGTGTGTCCATGCATGGGTGTGTGTATGCCTGTGTGTGCCTATGAGTTTGATGGTCACGTGTGAAATCTGGCAAGTTTCCCAGTGGGTTCCTTCAGGATGGGTGAACACAATCCTTCTGCCTCAAATTTTAGAGTATTATAGGCATGTATGACTCTTAGGACCTCTCTTCTTAATTTTTGTTAGATACTCCAAACCCCTCATTTAGCCTCCCACCATGACTCTTGTAGTATGATCAGTTATTTTTTAACTTTTTATTGGATATTCTCTGTATTTACATTTCAAATGTTATCCCCTTCCCCCCCAAATAATATATGTATACACAGACACACACACACACACACACACACACACACACACACACACGAGTACACCATAGCTGTCTTCAGACACACCAGAAGAGGGTACCAGATCCCATTACAGATGGTTGTGAGCCACCATGTGGTTGCTGGGACTTGAACTCAGGATCTCTGGAAGAGCAGCCAGTGCTCTTAACCACTGAGCCATCTCTCCAGACCCCATTTTTAAAATAATTGTTAAAGTTTTTATTCTTCTCTCATACATTACATCCTAACTGCAGTGTCCTCCTGCCTCCCCTCCCAATCCCTCTCTCCTTCCTTCCTCTACACATAGTCCTATACCCTTCCTCCTCCCTTATCTTCAGAAAAGGGCAGGACTGCCCTTCCACTGATGCCAGATAAGGCCCCTTCAGCTCCTTTAGCCCTTCACCTAACTCCTCCATTAAAGTCCCTGTATTCAGTCTGATGGTTGGTTTCGAGGATCTGAATCTGTATTTGTCATTCTCTGGAAGAGCCTCTCAGGGACAACTTTATCAGGCTCCTGTCAGCAAGTACTTCTTGGCATTAGCAATAATGTCTGGGTTTGGTATCTGTATGTGGGATGGATCCCCAGGTGGGGCAGGCTCTGGATGCCTTTTCCTTCAGTCTCTGCTCCACTCTTTGTCCCTGTATTTCCTTTAGACAGTAGCAATAATGAGTTAAAACTTTGGGAAGGGGTGGGTGGCCCCATCCCTCAACTTGTGTGGGGGGGGCTATGCCTAACATTTGGATATAGTCTCAATAGGTTCTCCCTCCTCTTTGTCAAGTATTTCAGCTAATGTCATCCCCGTGGAATTCTGGGAGGCTCTTGCTTTAATGGAATCTGAGACTTTCTGGTTGCTACCCTCAGTTCCCCATTGCTATATACCTCTGTTCAATTTCCCGACCCTCTGTACTTCTCCTTCATATCCTATTATATCTGGTTCGGCCCCTTGTTTTCCCCTCCCCCTCCTATATTTTTCCCAAGTCCATCCACCCTCTACTTTCCTTGATTATTTTGTTCCCCCTTCAAAGTAGAACTGGAGTATCCACTCTTTGGTCTTTCTACCTCTTGAGCTTCATGTGGTCTGTGAGTTGTATCATGGGTATTCTGAGCTTTTAGCCTAACATCCATTTATCAGTGAGTACATACAATGTGTGTCCTCTTGTGACTGAGTTACCTCACCCAGGATGATGTTTTCAAGATCCACCCATTTGCCTAAGAATTTCATAAAGTTATTGTTTTTAATCACTGAGTATTATTCCATTGTGTAAATGTACCACATTTTCTGTATCCATTCCTCTGTTGAGGAACATCTGGGTTATTTCCAGTTTCTGGCTATTATAAATCATGCTGCTATGAACATAGTGGAGCATGTGTCCTTATTGTATGTTGGAGCACCTTGTGTGTATATGCTCAGGAGTGGAATAGCTGGGTCTTGAGGTAGGTCAGTTACAACTTTTCTGAAAAACCATCATATTTATTTCTAAAGTGGCTGTACAAATTCCTCTTGCTCCACTTGTTTGCCAGCATGAGATGTCACTTGTGTTTTTTTACCTCAGCTACTCTGACTGGTCTAAGATGGACTCTCAGAGTTATGATTGCATCTTCCTAATAGCTAAGTGTGTTGAACATAAATGTTTCTCTGCTATTGGACATTCTTCAATTAAGAATTGATTGTTTATGTCTGTGCCCCACTTTCTATTGGATTTTGCTTTTTTAAATATCTAGCTTCTTGAGTTCTTTATATACTTTGGAATTTAGCCCTCTGTCAGATGTGGAGTTTGTAAAAATCTTTCCCTATTCTGCAGGTTGTCTTTTTGTTCTATTGATAATATCTGTCTTAGTCAGGTTTTCTATTTCTACAGAAAACATCATGAGCAAGAAGCAAGTTGGGAAGAAAAGGGTTAATTTAGTTTACACTTCCACATTGCCATTTATCACTGTAGGACTTCAGAGCAGGAACTCAAGCAGGTCAGGAAGTAGGAGCTGATGCAGAGGCCATGGAGGGATGTTACTTACTGGCTTGCTTCCCCTGGCTTGCTCAGCCTGCTTTCTTATAGAACCCAGGTCTACTAGCCCAGGGATGGCTCCATCCACAATGGGCTGGGCCCTCCCCCTTGATCACTACTTGAGAAAATGTCTTACAGCTGGATTTCAGGAGGGCATTTCCCCAACTGAGGCTCCTTTCTCTGTGATAACTCCAGCTGTGTCAAGTTGACACAAAATCAGCCAGTACAGTATCCTTTACCTTTTACCTTATAGAAGCTTTTCAGTTTCATGAGGTTCCATTTATTACTTGTTGATCTTAGTGCCTGAGCTAAGGGTGTTCTATTCAGGAAGTTGTCTCCTGGGCCTATGTGATCAAGGCTGTTCCTTCAGTTCCCTTGTATATGGTTCAATGTATCTGGACTTATGTTAAGGTCCTTAATCCACTTGGACTTAAGTTTGGTTCAGGGTGATTGATATGGATCTACTCACATTCTTTTATGTGCAGACATCCAGGAAGACCAGCACCATTTATTGAAGATACTTTCTTTATTTTCACTATTGGATAATTTTGGCTCCTTTGTCAAAAACTAGGTGTCATAGGAATGTAGATGTGTGTCTGGGTCTTCTTCAATTTGATTTTATTGGTGAACTTTTCTGTTTGCCCTGTGGTTTTTATCACGAAAGCTCAGTTGTACAGCTTGGCATCAGGGATGGTGATGCCTCTAGAAGTTCTTTTACTGTACAAGATTGTTTTAGCCATACTGGATTTTTGTTTTTCCATATGAAGTTGAGAAATGTTCTTTAAGGTCTATACATATTTGTGTTAGAATTTTAACGGGGATTTCATGGACTCCTTGTGGTAAGATGCTCACTTTACTATATTAACCCTACTGATCTATGAGCATGGGATATCTATCTTTTGATTCCTTACTGAGTTTCTTTTTTCAAAGACTTGAAGTTCTTGTCATGGTGGTCTTTCACTTGCTTGGTGAGAGTTACCCCAAGATAGCTTATAATGCTTGTGGCTACTGTTAAGGATGTTATTTCCATGATTTCTTCCTCAACCTGTTTGTCATTTGTCTATAGGAGGGATACTTTTTTAAAAAATTTAATCTTATATCCAACCACTTAACTGAAGGTGATTATCAGCTGTAGGAGTTTTCTGGTAGAAATCGTAGGGTCCCTTACATATACTATCATCTCATCTGCAAATAGCAATACTTTGAGTCCTTCCCAATCTGGAACCCTTTAGTTCCTTTAGTTGTCTTATTTTTCCAGCTAGAACTTCAGGTACAATATTAAATGGATCTGAAGGGAGTGCACAACCTTGTCTCTGATTGTAGAGAAGTTGATTTGAATTTCTCTCCATTTAATCGAGCTAGAAACTTGCTTAAATGACTTTTATTATTTAGGCATGTCATTGATATCCCTAATCTCTTCAAGACATTTATGATGAAAAGGTGTTGGATTCTGTCAAAGGCTTTTCAGCATGAACTGAAATGATCATGTACTTTTTTTCTTTCCATTTGTTTATATGGTGGATTACACTGACAGATTTGCATATTTTGAACCATCCCTAAATCTCTGTAATGAGCCTACTTGATCATGGTAGATAATCTTTTTGATGTGCTCTTGGATTCAGTTTGTGAGTATTTTTGAATCAATGTTCTTGAGGGAAGTTGATGTATAATTCTCTTCTTTTGTTGAATCTTCATGTGACTTGTGTATCAAGGTATTTGTAGGCTGATAACATAAATTTGTCGATATTCTTTCTGTTTCTATTTTGTAGGATAATTGAAAGATATTGGCATTAGATTTATTTTGAAAGCTTGGCCGATTTCTGGAATAAAACCATCTGACTCCATTATTTTTCCCTTGGAAGACTTTTTTTTTTTTAAAAAAGATGTATTCATTGTATTTATATGAGTACACTGTCACTGTCTTCACACACACCAGAAGTAGACATCAGATCCCATTACAGACAGTTGTGAGCCACCATGTGGTGGCTGGGAATTGAACTTAGAACCTCTGGAAGATCAGTCAGTGCTCTTAATCACTAAGCCATCTCTCCAGCCACTTGGGGACTTTGAATGACTATTTCTATGTCCATGGTTCATATAGGCCTATTTAAATTGTTTATTTGATCTTGATCTAACTTTGGAGAGTGGTATGCATCAATAAAACTGTCCATTTATTTAAATGTTTTAACATTGTGGAGGACTGGTTTTTGAAACTTGACTTAATGATTCTTTGGTTTTCCTCAGTATCTGATGTTATGTCCCCATTTTGGTTCTGATTTTGTGAATTTGGATAGCCTCTCCTTTTTAGATAATTTGGACCAGAGTTCATCTATCTTGTTAATTTTCTCAAAGAAGCAACTTTCTGTTTCATTGATTCTTTGTATTGAACTCTGTGTTTCTACTTTATTCATTCTAGATACAAGTTTGAGTATTTCCTGCCATGTACTCCTCTTGGGTGTGTTTGCTTCTTTTTGTTCTGGAGATTTTAGGTGTGCTGTTGCTAATATGAGATCTCTCCAGTGTCTTCATGAAGGCACCTAGTACTATGAACTTTCCTCTTAGCAGTACTTTCATTTTCATTTGATTCCCTAAGTTTGGTTATGTTGGTCCTTTTGCTGACTAGGAGAGCCTTAATTTCTTTAGTCTTCTTTGACCTCATGGTCATTGAGTAGAAAATTGTACAGTTTCCCTGAGTTCTTAGGCTTTCTGTTGTTGTTGAAATCCAACTTTAATCCAGGGTGGTCTGATAGGATGCAGGGGGTTGTTTTAATTTCTTGTATTTATTGAGACTTGATTATGTTAAGTGTGTGGTGAGTTTTGAAGACAGTTCCATGAGGTGCTGAGAAGAAGGTCTCTTCTTTTATGCTTGGGTGAAATGTTCTATAGATGTCTGTTAGGTCCATTTAACTCATAACTTCTAGTTCCATTTTTCCTCTTTAGTTTCTGTCTGGATGACCTGTCCATTGATAGGTATTAAAGTCTTTCACTATTAATGTGTGGGACTCACTGTATGAATTGTGCTTTAGTAACATTTCTTTTAAATATGTGGGTGCCCTTGTATTTGGTGCATAGATGTGCAGAATTGTAGAGTCTTTTGGTGGATTTTTCTTCAAATTATTGTTGCAGATTGTCCTGCAGCCATTTGTATTTTGAGGTTAATTCCACTTCTCCAAGAAGGGCTGCCTAGTTATATACTCCCATCTTAAGTAGCAAAATAAATTTAAGAGCTGGTGATTGGGCGGGGGAAGTGAAGGTGGAGAGAGGGCTGGAGGGGAAGAGAGAGAGGACACAGAAGTATCAAGATGGAGCTCAGGAAGAATGAATTGGATCCAGGTGGACTTTATTGGCGTTAGGTGGATAAGAACATTTTATAAGTCTTTTATCTCATATAGAAGGGCAGTTTGCATCTTTGTCTATTTTATGTAATCTTATTGTGTAGATGGTCTGTGGATTGAGAGTTTGATGTACAAACCTGTATGAAAAGCTATCGGGCCTTAGAGTCATGTTTGTGCTGGGTGGGGTGGTAATTCGCCACAGGACAGAGACAGTAATGCAGATAGAGTGAGACCAAGGGGGGAGCTTAGACAAAGTCTGTGGGCTGGCTCCATACTAGAAGCAGCGCCCATGGAGTGAGACCTCAGGGCTATAAAGAGTAAGATATTTCTTTTTTAATATTTATTGCAACAGATGAGTATGAAGTATTCTTCCATATATTCTTTGATTAATTTTGGTTGGAAGTCTGTTTTGTTAGATATTAGAATGGCTACTTACTTCTTGGATCCAATTGTTAGTCAATGTTTTTCTAACCCTTACATCTGAGATAATGACTATCTTTGATGTTGAAATGTGTTTCTTATATGCAACAGAATGATGAATCCTGTTTTCTTTCTTTTTTTATTGGATATTTTAATTTACATTTCAAATGTTATACCATTTCATGGTTTCCCCTCAGTAAGCCCCCTATGCCATCCACACTCTCCCTGCTTTTATGAGGGTGATCCCCCTATGCAAACACCCCCTCCAGCATCCCCACACTGGCATTCCACTACACTGGGGCATTGATCATTAGCAGGATCAAGTGCTTATCTTTCCATTAATGCCCAATAAGGCCATCTTCTGTTACATATGAAGCTGGAGCCATGCGTCCATCTATTTATTCCATTTGGATAGTGCTTGAGTCCCTGGAATCTCTGATTGGTTGGTATTGTTGGTCATATTGGGTTTCAAACCCCTTCACGCCTTCAGTCCTTTCTCTAACTCCTCCATTAGAGACCGGTTCTCAGTTCAATGGTTGACTGTGAGCATCTGCCTCTGTATTTGTCATGATCCGGCAGAGTCTCTCAGGAGACAGCTATGTCAGGCTCTGGACAGCATGCACTTCTTGGCCTCAGCAAAATTATCTGGGTTTGGTGGAGGTATATGGGATTGATCTCTGGGTGGGGCAGTCTCTGGATGGTCTCTGCTTCATACTTTGACTTCACAATTGCCCCGTCTAAGAAAGAGTGAAGCATCCTCACTTTAAGTCTTTCTTCTTCTTTAGATTCATGTGGTCTGTGATATCTTGGGTAATTTGAGCTTTTTGCCTGATATCTATCCATTTATCAGTAAGTGCACACCATGTGTGGTTTTTTTTTTTTTTGTTTGTTTTGTTTTTTGTTTTTTGGTGTTTTTTTCTTTTTTCTATTTCTTTTCTTCTTCTTCTTCTTCTTCTTTTTTTTTTTTTTTGTGATTAGATTACCTCACTCAGAATGAGATTTTCTAGTTCTATTCATTTGCCTAAGAATTTCATTTGCCTGAGAGATGGCTCAGTGGTTAAGAGCACTGATGACTCTTCCAGAGGTCCTGAGTTCAATTCCCAGCAACCACATGGTGACTCACAAACATCTTTAACAGAATCTGATGCCCTCTTCTGGTGTGTCTGAAGACAGTTACAGTATACTCATAAATAAAACAAATACATCTTCAAATCTCTTTTTAAAAAATTAAAAGGGAGATAGTACAACAGAAAATGAGGAAATTTAAAAAATTATCAGATACTACTTCAAATGCCTATACTCAACAAAACTGGAAAATCTGAATGAAACAAACAATTTTCTAGACAAATACAATGTACCAAAGTTAAATCAGGGTCAGATAAACCATTTAAACAGCCCCATAACCTCTAAACAAATAGAAGCAGTTATCAAAAGTCTCCCAACTAAAAAAAGCCCAGGACCAGATGGGTTTAGTGCAGAATTCTATCATACCTTCAACAAAGACCTAATACTAATACTCTCCAAACTATTTCACAAAATAGAAATAGAAGGAACACTACCCTGTTCATTTTATGAAGCCACAGTTATGCTGAGACCAACAAAGAAAGAGAACATCAGACCAATTTCCCTTATGAATATTGATGCAAAAATACTCAATAAAATTCTTACAGACTGAATCCAAGACACATCAAAACGATCATTCACCATGATCAAGTAGGCTTCATCCCAGGGATGTAGGGATGGTTCAATATATGGAAATCCATCAACATAATCCAGTATATAAACAAACCCAAGATTAAAAAAAAAAAAAAAAGAACCCACACAATCTTCTCATTAAATGCTGAGAAAGCATTTGACAAAATTCAACACCCCTTCACCATTAAAGTCTTGAAAAGTTTAAGAATTCAAGGTCCATACCAAAACACAGTAAAAGCAATATACAGCAAACAAGTAGCCAACATCAAACCAAATGGTAAGAAACTGAAGCAATCCCACTAAAATCATGGACTAGACAAGGCTGCCCACTCTCTTTCTACCTATTCAATACAGTACTGGAAGTCCTGACAAGAGCAATTAGACAACAGAAAGAGATCAAAGGGATACAAACTGAAAAGGAAGAAGTCAAAATATCACTATTTTCAGTTGATAAGACAGAATACTGAACTGATCCCAAAATTTCCTCTGGAGAACTCCTGAACCTGATAAACAAGTTCAGCAAGTTACTGAATATAAAATTAACTCAAATCATTACCTTTCCTCTACTCAAAGGATAAACAGGCTGAGAAAGAAATTAGGGAAACCACACCCTTCACATTAGTGACATATAGTAAAAAAATACCTGGGTGTGACTCTAATCAAGCAAGTGAAAGAACTGTATGACAAGAACTTCAAGACTCTAAAGAAAGAAATCAAAGAAGATCTCAGAAGATGGAAAGCTCTCCCATGCTCTTGGAGTGGCAGGATTAATGTAGTAAAAATGGCCAACTTGCCAAAAGCAATCCACAGATTCAATGTAATCCTACTCAAAATTCTAACTCAATTCTTCATAGAGTTAGAAAGAGCAATTTGTAAATTCATTTGGAGTAACAAAAAAACAAACAGGATAACATAAACTATTCTCAACAATAAAAGAATCACTATCCCTTACCTTAAGCTGTATTACAGAACAGTCATGATTAAAAAAAAAAAAAAAAAAAAATCCTGCAAGAGTTAGGCAGGTAAATCAATGGAATAGAATTGAAGATTGGAGACCGAGTTATGAACCCACACACTCATTTTTTTTAAAGATTTATTTATTTATTATATAAGTACATTATAGCTGTCTTCAGACACACCAGGAGAGGGAATCAGATCTCATTACAGATGGTTGTGAGCTACCATATAGTTCCTGGGATTTAAACTCAGAACCTCTGGAAAAGCAGTCAGTGCTGTTTGTAAGGAAAAGATGACGGGGCACCAATGAAAGGAAAAGTCACTGAAAGCAAAAGTCACAGGGCACCAATGTTGTGAAAGGATGACGATCCGAGTCACGGCACCAATGTTAGGGGAAGGATGAAGAGAGTGGGGGGCATATGGCCCATGGAGGTGCAGCGAGGCCTGGGGGCAAGGGAGATGCCTCTGAGGGGTCCATGTTGGGAATCCCTTCCCTGAGGCACCAGCCACACAACAGTATAGTACAGAATAGAGTTTATTCAGGTCATGGGAGAGTTAAGAGGGTGGTAGAGGCAGAGAGAGAGAAGTAGAGGAGTAGAGGCTGGCCATGAGCACGTGGGAGAGAGGGGGGAAGGGAAGGGAAGAGGGAAGCTGCAAGAGCACAAGGGCAGGAGAGGCCAAGAGAGAGAGGAGGGGTCAAGCAGCTCCTTTTATAGTGTCAGGTCACTGGGGCGGAGCATACCTGGCCACTGCTGGGTAATTGAGGGGTGGGGTATACCTGGCTGTTGCTAGGTAACTGAGAGGTGGGGTTTACAGAATCCCAACACTGTTAACTGATGAGCCATCTCTCCAGCCTGAACCCACACACTTATGATCACTTGATCTATGTCAAAGGAGCTAAAACCATCCAGTGGAAAAAAAGATAGCATTTTCAACAAATCCTGCTGCTTCAGATGGAGGTCAGGATGTAGAAAAATGCAAATCCATTCTCATTGCTTTGTACAAAGCTCAAGTCCAAGTGGATCAAGGACCTTCACATAAAACAGCTACACTGAAACTAAAAAAAGAGAAAGTGGGGAAGAGACTCAAATACTTAAGCACAGGGAAAATTTCTGGAACAGAACACCAATGGCTTATACTCCAAGATCAACAATCAACAAATGAGACCTCAAGAAATTGAAAGATTTTGTAAGAATATTGTCAATAGGAAAAAAGGGCAACCAACAAATTGTGAAAAGATCTTTAACAACCCTTTATCTTTAACAATTAGTCCAGATAGAGGGCTAATATCTTTTTTTAATCATTTTTTATTGGATATTTATGTATTTACATTTTGGATGTAATCCCCTTTCTCCTTTCTCTCATCACCCTTCCCCCTCCCCTTATTTCCATGAAGATGCTTTCTCTCCCAATATCTACTCCCAACTCAGTGCCTCAGCATTCCCATACACTGGGGAAATGAGCCTTAACAGGACCGGAGGATTCTCCCTATTGATGCCACACAATTAGCTAATATCTAATATACAGAAAGAACTTAAGAAGTTCAACTTCTGAGGATAAAATAAGCCTATTAAAGATGGGGTACAGAGCTACACAAAGAATTCTCAACTAAGGAAACTCTAATGGTAGAGAGGCACCTAAAGAAATGTTCAACATCCTTATTCATCAGGGAAATACAGATCAAAACAGCACTGAGATTCCACCTCACACCAGTCAGAATGGCTAAGCACAAAATGTCAGGTGACAGCAGATGCTTGGGAAGTTGTGGAGAAAGAGGAAAACTCCTTCATTGTTGGTGGGACTGCAAACTGGTACAACCATTCTCGAAATCAGTCTGGAGGTTCCTATGAAAATATAACATAGTATTGCCTGCGGACCAAGCTATACCCCTCCTGGGCATATACCCAAATGATGCCCCAACATATAACAAGGATACATGTTCCACCATGTTCATAGCAGCCTTATAGATAATAGCCAGAAGCTGGAAAGAACACAGATGGCCTTCAACAGAGGACTGGATACAAAAAATGTGGTACATTTACACAGTGTATTACTCTGCTATTAAAAACAATTGTTGTGGTAAATATTAAAAAAATAATTGATGGCTTAGTTTATCTCTTTATCTCCCCCACCCCCTGCTTCACTCTGCAGGCCCGATTTTAGTATGGAGCTGTGCACACCTTTGGTTCGAGCCGCCCCCACGGCCTAACTTTGTACTCACAACTCCCTTCCCTTGGTGGTTTCCACCCCCTGCTTTCTGCCTCCATCCTGAGGTGTTTGCTCACCCCAAAATCCATATAAACACAACTCTACAATCCAATAGCTTTTAATATCGATTTATGTGTTCAATTCTCAATCTACAAACCCTCTACACAACAAGATTACATCAAATAGACAAAGATAAAAACTGCCCTTCTATGTGAGATATTAGACCTGTAAAATCCTTAACATTCATAGCTGTTTAATGCCAATTAAGCCCAGATCTAGCTGGTCTTTATGGAGGTTCACCTTGGACCTTCTCTCCAGTTTGTCTCCCTCCTCTGACCTCCCAGATCCTCTCTCCACCTCCCTTTCTCCCACCCCCACACCCCTCCATCCCCACCCCAGTCACTGGCTTTCCTTTATTTTACTAATTAAAATGGAAAGGTTCAGGTGAAGTCACCTCCTGAGTACTGAACTAGGCCACCCTTCTATGGGAAATGGAATTAACATTAAAATGCAAACACCTTCAGGACAATCTACAAACACTGACTTTGTGAAATTCTTAGGCAAATGGATAGAACTAGAAAATATCATCCTGAGTCACAAAAGAACATGCATGGTGTGTACTCACTGATAACTTGATATGAGCCTGAAGTTTGGAATGCCCAAATACAATTCACAGACCACATTAGGCTCAAGAAGAATGACCAAAGTGCACATGTTTCAGTCCTTCTTAGAAGTGGGGACAAAAACATTCACAAAAGGAATTGTGGAGCCAAAATATGAAGCAGAGACTGAAGGAAAGGCCATCCAGAGACGGCCCCACATGGGGAATCCATCCCATATCAGCCATGGAACCCAGACACTACTGCTGATACCAAGGAGTACTTGCCGACAGGAGCCTGATATGGATGCCTCCTGAAATGCTCTGCCAGAGCCGTACTGATACAGATGAGGATGCTTGCAGCTAACCACTGGACTGAGCACAGGGACCCCAGTAGGAAGTTACAGAAAGGACTAAAGGAACTGAAGGGGGTTTTCAATCCCATAGGAAGAACAACAATACCAACCAGCCAAACCACCTAGAGCTCCCAGGGACTAAACCACCAACCAAAGAGTACACATGGAGGGACCCATGGCTCCAGCTGTATATTTAGCAGAGGATGGCATTGTCTGGCATCTATAGGAAGAGAAGCTCTTGGTCCTATGAAGGCACGAAGGCTCATTTCCCCGTTGTAGGGGAATGCCAGAGTGGTGAGGTTGGAGTGGGTAAGTGGGAGGGGAAGGGGTATAGGAGAGTGGGGAACCAGAAAGGGGACAATATTTGATATGTAAATATATAATATAGCCAATAAAAAATAAAGGAAAACAAAAGATTGCTAAGGTTGTGTGACTCCTGAAAAGAACTTGTTTCTTGATCCTTGAGAGTAAGTTGGGTCCTGTTCACTGTCCAAGTCTATTTCTCCAGCTTTCCTGGAATCCTGTAAACTCTTCCAGTATACAGCAGTTTACTTACTACAACCAGAGTTGGCTGTTACTTGTAATAAATAACTCACCTAGGTGAACTACAAGTTCCTACTTTGATTCTACCACAAACTAAACCTAAAACAGTAACATGATCACATGACGAAAGATGCTGCAAGATGGCAACTTAAGGGTAGGCCGTTCATTGGTCTTGGTATTTTTGAGATGTATTTGATATTTTAAATTAGCTTTTACAGTTGAAACAAAGTCTTACATAACTGAGAGTAAATAGAAAAAACAAAAACACAATTTGCTTTACTCATTAACTGTAATTATTGTGAACATTGTTTGTAAATGACCTGTAAGTCAGTATACAAAAATGCTTCTACTTACATATCCTTCCATTTAAACCAAAATTAAGTTTAGGGTCGGAGAGATGGCTCAGTGGTTAAGAGCACTGACTGCCTCTGTAGAGCTCCTGAGTGCAATTCCCAACAACCACATGGTGGCTCACAACCATCTGTAATGGGATGCCCTCTTCTGGTGTGTCTGAAGACAGAGACAGTGTACTCACACATAAGTAATATAAATAAATCTTTACAAATAATTGGGTATAACTTCTCACTTGTTTATTTTTTTCTCCTTGGCCTTTTGCCCTCTGTAGACAGTTCTGTATGCAAGATTTTTATCAATGTTTTGTCAATGTAACCGCAGGCAATTCTAGAATCCCCTGTATCATTTATCTTAATTATTTGTTAGGAGGAAAGTCAGGAAATTATGTGCTGAAGCTGTATGACCTTTTACCGAATCTCTTCATCAGTAGTAGATGAAATTAGAGAGTAATATCTCACTTGGCCATTGGCACAGGAGGATTCTGACATAATTAAAGTCCTTAATGAAATTCTAGTTCCTCCCTTCTTCCTAGCAGTGTGACCAGAGACAATTATGTTACCTCTGTGCTTTTGGATTCTCTCTGCACAAAGGGGGTGAGACTATCTTCCTTCCAGGCAATGAGAAGGTTAAATGTAAGATGTTCATTATAAAAGGGACATAGTTTGTTTTCTCCTGACCTAATCATTAACCAGCAGCAACAACAGGGTTTTGTTGTGGTTTTGTTTTGGTTTTTGACAGAGGGTCCTAATCTGGCTTTAAACTTGCGGTGATCCTCCTGCATCTGGTTCAAGAGCTGGGAGTTCAGGAGTATACCTCCTCCCCAAGTCAGTAAGTAGTCCTTAACATTTTCCCTCAAGCACCTCCTTAAGACCAAAGAAAACTGTGGATCCACTTCTAAGGAAACACACACACACACACACACACACACACAAACATGCTCAATATTACCACACAGCTCTAGTATTCTAGGGAAGACAATGATGCTAATATAAATTTGGAGTCTGGTCAGTGGAGTCGCATGTCTCTGCTGAGCTGGACTGCAGACACAGCACCCCCACGTGCCCAGGGAACTTGTGCTTCAATTTCATAGAACATCCCTATAGAAGTCATATCATCACCCATGACACTAACACACAATTGGTTAGAAAACACAGGCCACTGGTGAATGGAACTAAAGCGGTTTCTACTTACAGAGTGTGAAAAGCCAGTGCCTTGCTAGTCCAGCCTAAGATGAATTAGTCTATAGCCCTCACAGCTTTTCTGACTCCTCTAGCGGGTATGTAGACTATGAACAAAATCTCTGCAGACACACTTTTGGAAGGCTTCGCAGAAGTGGTGCTTGATGATCAGATCAGTGACGATCTGATGAAAACTGTAAAGAGAATTTGGCAGAGGCCATCTTTTCAGTTCAGCACAGTTGTGGGATCAAGAGAACCCCTATTCTAACAAGATACAACAAGAAAGGCAGGAAGGGGCCAGCATCCCACCTGCACTGGAGTTTTAAGCAAAATTGCATTAGTGATGTGCAATCACTGAACATTAGGGAATAAAGAAGCTCCAGGAAGTGATTCCCAGGTTCTACTCCTGCTCTGATTCCAAGACAATGTCTTGAGACTTGTCTGTTGTGGGTTTCTCTGCTGCAGTTTGTATTCTAATTCTGCTTCCTCAAGAGGGGCAGCCCACAGGGTAGATCTCCTACTCAGGTGACCTCATGTGAACCTTCTTCCCATCTCTAACTGGTCAAGACTAGAGCCTGTGACTGGGCAGTGGAAGGGAAAGGGGGACAAGAGGTCTCAGAGAGGAGGGAGGAGGGAGGAAGAGGAGGTAGAAACCAACATAAAGCAGAGCCACAAGTAGCAAGGGGTCTCATAGCTGAGAAATAAGTTAGTATAGTAATAGACCTGCCCAATCTAGGCATATCTTAATTATATAACATCTGGGTTGTGTGTTTTTTATATGGGCTTATTGACAGCAGTTCTGGAACCTAGATTCCAAGAATAAGAAAGTGAACTGGGAGGTGGTAGATGATGCCTTTAATCCAAGCACTCGGGAGGCAGAGTCAGGCTGATCTGAGTTCAAGGGCAGATTAATCTACAGTGTAGATCAGTGCTATGTTTTAGGACAGGCAGGGCTACACAGAGAGTCTCTCTCTCTCACTCTCTCTCTCTCTCTCTCTCTCTCTCTCTCTCTCTCTCTCTCTCTGTCTCTGTCTCTCTCTCTCTGTCGCTCCCTTCCTTCTCCCCACACACACATACACACAAACAAAAAACAAAAGAAAAATAAACAAAAAATGGAGCAAAGTAAAGAAAACAAACAAAAAAGCATAAGAACCTGAGCGTGGGGGTATTTTGGCCAGGGATTGGCTAAATAGTAGATAATTTGCCAAACATGACTATCTCAGTCAGGGTTTCTGTTCCTGCAGAAAACATCACAACCAAGAAGCAAGTTGGGGGTCAAATCAAGCCTGGGCTATAGAGTAGATTTGAGGCTAGCCAAGATTGCATGAGACTCCCTTGAACATCTACCCCTCAAAAAAAGAAAGGAAGGAAGGAAGGAGGAAAAGAAATTGAGCTCCTGTCCATCAAGTATTGCTTTGAGGGGGGAAAAAGTTTAAATTGATGAATGAATTTAAGGAAGCAGAACTCTGTCCAGGAAGAACTGAGCCAAGCTAGGACAGTCCTTTAACTCTGGCCACGTGCATTTGCACAACTCATTCAGTGGATAACTAGAGATGCTGTTTGGGTCCTTCACTGACCCAATAGACCTCGGGGCTTCCTCACTGGTTCTAATCGGCTTTCTTACTAATGGGAAAGTTGTGAAAGTCCAGGGTAACAGGGGGACAAAGAAGAAATGGAACTTTCTTTGTGTGTTTGAGGCAGGTGTGAGGATGTAGTCTAGGCTGGTCATGAGCTCTTGATCTTCTCGCCTCTGCCTCCCAAGTGCTAGGATTACTAGTGTTCACTGCCCTGCCGCCAGTCTTTCTAAGGAGTAACGAGGAGCATGATGTGCAGGGTACATTGAATATTGACATTTCTTTCTTTCTTTATACATTTAAAATTTTTTATTTATTTTTATGTATATGTGTACACTGTCGCTGTCTTCAGACACACCAGAAGAGGGCATGAGATCTCATTATAGATGGTTGTGAGCCACCATGTGGTTGCTGGGAATTAAACTCAGGACCTCTGGAATAGTAGTCAGTGTTCAATGACTGACCCATCTCTCCATCCCTGAATATTGCAGTTTTATTAAAAAACTCCAGGAATTGAGAGCCATGAGAGTCTGTGTTGTATGTCTGATTATCCATTTTCAAAGTGATGTGTAGACAGGTAAAGAATTTCTTACCAAATATTTTAATTTATAACATATAAAACCTGTGGTGGATGGAGGCTCATGCCTTTAATCCCAGAACTCAGGAGGAAGAGGCAGGTGGATCTTTGAGTTCTAGACCAGCCTGGTCTACAGAGCAAGTTCCAGAACAGCTAGAGCTACACAGAGAAAGCCTGTCACACACACACACAAACACACACACACACACACACACACACACACACACACACACAAACACACACACACACACAAGTACACATGCTTAGGCATACTGACAGACATATGGACCCACATAAATAAATCTTTTTTAAAAAAATCTGAGGGGAAAGAGCTAGTTGTGTGAGTTAATTTACATAATGAATTTACAGTTCTAAGATTTACAGACAAAGAATTGTGGTAGCCAAGGATTGGAATGGGGACTGAAGAGTGCTTATTTAATAAACACAGAATTCCAGCATGGTATGATGAGAAAAGATATAGATCTGGATATTAAAGATGACGCACAGCCACTTGTCAGCAATGCCAGCTGGACCGGACAGTCAAATGGGGTCATCGGTACATTTTATAACATATGATGTATATATATGGTTTTTTTTGTTGTGATGGTGGTTGGTGGTCGGGTTCTTTGCTGTTGGTGCTGCTGGTGGTGGTGGGGTGTCTGTGGAGGTCAGAAGAGTTAACAGACATCTGTGAGATGCTGACTGCAAGGCCCAGGTGCATATGATGTAGAAGACGGCAATTCTCTGCCATCAATGGGAGGAGAGACCTTTGGTCCATCAAAGGCTGTTTTCCCAATGTAGGGGAATGCCAGGGTGCAGAGGTGGGAGAGGGTTGTTGGGAGAGGGAGCACCTTTATGGAGGTAATGGGAGGTGTCCCCAAATGACATGAATGATGTGACTTATAAATGGATATTATCTATAAAAGTACATGTACACTCCACAGACCAAAGAAGCTAAAGAAGAAGGAAGGCCCAAGTGAGGAAACTTGAATCTCACTGAGAAGGGGAATAAAATAGTTATAAGAGGCAGATGGGGAGAGAACATGGGGAGGAGAGTGGAAGGGTTCAGGTGTGGAGGGCAGGAGAGATGGCCACGAAAATTAATGGAAAGCTGCAACTGGTGGATGAGGAAGTGATGGACATCTCTGGGGAGAGACAGAGACGTCGGCTAAGGAAGACACCCAAGAATCAATGGGGGTGACCTTAGCTGTGACTCACAACATTGGGGATAAGGAGCCTGAAGAGGCACCTCTTGTACTGTGGCAGGAACCCAGTGGAGTGATAGAGACACCAACCCCCTCACAAACTTTCAACCCCATATTTATCCTGTCTGCAAGAAATGCAGGCATGGAGAATGGAATAGAGACTAAGGGAGCCAACCAATAACTTGCCCAAGGAGGGGGATCAGTGAGTGAGGTGTAAAGTGAATAATCAAAACAATAAAATAAAATAAAGTGCTGGAGAGATGGCTTAGCAGTGAAGAGCTCTGACTGCTCTTCTAGAGGTCCTGAGTTCAATTCCCAGCAACCACCTGGAGGATCACAACCATCTGTTATGGGATCAAATACCCTCTTCTGGTGTGTCTGAAGACAGCCACAGTGTATTCACATAAAATACATAAATAGATAAATAAATAGATAGATAAATAAATCTTTAAAAAATAAAATTCAATAAACAAACAAAAAGAGAGTTGCTGTGTTTATGGTGTCTCTTCACAGTGAAAGGCCAAAATAAATCCAAACCCCCCTAGCAGGCAGAAGAGAGAAAAGAAATTAGAACCTTGTAAACAATCTTGAGAAACCAGGTGTTTCCCTTGTGATTCTTCACAGGCATATTCGGTATTTCCCAATGACAATCTTGAGAAACTAGGTGTTTCCCTTGTGATTCTTTAAAGGTATATTCGGTATTTTCCAATGTCACCCTTCCTACTCCTTTTGGGTTGTGGTTTATTCCTCTAAATAACCCTTCTCCTAGCAACTCAGGGTTGAACTCCTCTATTTCTTCATAGGATATGAGTCTTGGCCCCAGTGTGCTGGCTCCAAATAAACCTTGTTTGATTACAGAAATGACAGTCTCTTGTGAGTTCTTGGGGGGGGGGTCATGTTATCCCGAGACTTGAGTGAGGGTCTCCCTGCTCTGGGGGTCTTTCAACAGAAATAGTGATACAAGAATCTGAGTTGAAGTAGGGAAGTCAAGGCTATATAAATTAGAAAGTTATCAGCAAATGAGTGATTCGAAAAATAAGATTCCCAAAAGCCACTGATAGACCAATGTTCTACAGTAGAAAGAGTGGTAAGATAAAATGTACTCTTTTATCCAGAAATTAAACTGAAAGCCACATATCGAGAAGGGAGAAGTGGCTCATTTATTTGAATTGCGCCAAGGGTCAAATGATACTAGACCTGAAGAGGTGTCTGTTAGGATGAGCATATGGAAGCAATTTGTGACCATGGTGCAGATATATGCTTTATTAAAGGGGAGAAGTTTATTGAGGAGAGTTTGATGCCAAAAAATAGGGAGGACCTCAGAACAGTAGGACAGAATACTTCAAAGTATGGGACAATAAGAAAAGAGTCAAGAGAAGTGGTCTAGAGAAGTGACACTTAAACCTTTATTACATTTCTTTACATGGGTTGTATGTGTATATGCTACAGTGTGCATGTAAGTCACAGGACAACTTTTAGTAGTCAGTTGTCTCTTTCTACCACATGGGTCTTAGGAATTGAATTTAAGTAGTCAAGTTTGGCAACAAGTACCTTTAACTGCTAAGATGAGACTGGGCCTTTGTTTGTTTTAAAGATGAGGAAAAAATCAGTGGTAGAATTGTGGTAGAAGTAGTTTTCATTGGTGGGAAAAGTGTTGGAGGTAGAATTGTATATGAGTCCTGAGTTCTCTGGGGAGGGGACAGGATCTGCTGTAGAGGAATTTTAATCCACCAACATGGCTGCTTTGGCAAGGGATCACAACCAAAGACCTAGATCTTTCTGTGTGATCCAGGTGAAATGCAGACACACTACACACCTTTAATCCTCTGTCTGGAATGCAGACATACCCTTAGTGCAACACACCTTTCATCCCAAACAATTTGGGTAAGTTTGTAGAAGAAAGCAGCTATATTTGAAAGTGATACCCAATTGAGGGGCTGACAAAGTAATAAATCAGAGAGCGATTTGACAGAATGAGTCAGAGATTGGATATGCCCCAAGCAAGGTTATTTAAGGGAGCAACACAGAGAAAGAGGGAGGGGGCACTTTTACAGGAACAGTTACAGAGACAGGTTGCAGAGAGAACAAGCTAGACATGGGTGAAACCAGAAAGAGCCAGAAAATGAAAGGGAACCAGATGATTAGAACATATTGTCAAAGTTAGTACAAGACCAAGCAGAAAAATTCAGTCAGAAGTCAGGAGAAACTAGATTGTATCAGTCATCTTGGAAATTTGGATTGCATGGAAGATAAAAGTTTCAAGACCTAGGCCTAGGGCTAGAACAGAGAAGAATGTGTTCTGGCTCAGTCATTTGTACAGCTTAGTTACGACTCTCATCACTGTATCTGAGGAAATAGAAGAAAGCCACATTTACAATCTGGGATGAAAACCAACAGTGATTTTGCTGTTTCCTTTCTTCTATTTTTCTGTAAAGGGTCAGACAGTACTTTAAAATTTGTGGGCTACATCCCATATTTTTCCACCCAACAATTTAAAATTATGAAAGTTATTCTTAGCCATAAAACAGTGACCAGGATCTGGCTCCCAAGCTAAACTTTGTAGACTTTCTTCCTTCCTTCCTTCCTTCCTTCATTCCTTCCTTCCTTCCTTCCTTCCTTCCTTCCTTCCTTTCTTTCTTTCTTTCTTTCTTTCTTTCTTTCTTTCTTTTTTTCCTTTCCTTTCTTCTTTCCTTCCTTTCTTTCTATCCTTCCTTCCTTTCTTTCTTTCTATTAGATATTCTCTGCATTTACATTTTAGATGCTGTCCCCTTCCCCCATCCCATCCCCCTCCCCCTCCCATTACCTCAATAAAGATGCACCCTCTCCCCACCACCCTCTCCCACCTCTGGACTTTGGCATTCCCCTACACTGGGAAAACAAGCTTTCTATGGACTAAAGGTATCTCCTCCAACTGATGCCAGAGAATGGTATCCTCTGCTGTTTGCAGACTTCTAACATAGGACATAGGTGAAGCCTCTGACTGTAGATAAGGACACAGAGAGCCTGCCTAGTCAGGCATATTATCAGTAGGCTGAAAAGCACTATGGGAGAGCTCAGATGCTGATAAGGCTGCATACAAACAGCAGGTCTCTTTTGATTGTTTCAGGCTTTTCTGGAAACAGGAAAAAAATCTTATTACTGTGGGTAAGACTGGGGGTTCAAGAGGCTAGATAAGTAGTCACAGTGATTTTAAAAACAATTTTTGTGGATTGGCAGCAAGCATCTTTATTTGCTGAGCCATCTTTTCCACTCAGAATGTGATTCTTAACTCCAGCACTCAGCAATCCGAAATGAGAACACTGTAGGTTCAAAGTCAATATGGGTTATACAGTAGGTCCTAGGATGTCTGAACCATATATTGTATCCATGTCTCACAACCAACACACCAAAATATACTATTTGCCAAAGGAAAAATTTTTAAGGCTTATTTATTATATATAAGTACTCTGTAGCTGTCCTCAGACACACCAGAAGAGGGCATCAGATCTCATCATAGATGGTTATAAGCCACCATGTGGTTGCTGGGATTTGAACTCAGGACCTCTGGAAGAACAGTCAGTGCTCTTAACTGAAGAGTCATCTCTCCAGCCCAGAAGGAAATTATTTAGTACATGTTAGGGTGAGTGCTGTGGTCTGAGTGTTTGCACACTCCCCTCCCCCATATGTTGGAATCCAAACTTCTAAGATCGAGCTTTGGGGATGATTTGGCCCTGAGGATGGAGCCCTCATGATTCTGATATGTAATGAGCTTCTGAGAAAGGTCTAGAATGGACAAGGGGAATGCAGAGAAAGGGAAGGTTGGAACACATGGTCAAAGCACATTATATGGAATATATGATAATGTACTTATGACACCTAGTGCCATGTACTAATGAGTATTCTTTTTAAGGTCTTGAGAGCCTTCATCTCTAGAATCTGGAAAACAGACTTCTTTTTCTTATCGATGCTTTTTGTTTTTGTTTTTTGTTTTGTTTTGTTTTATTTTAAGACAGGGTTTCTCATGCAAATCAAAACAACCCTGATATTCCACCTCACAAAAGTCAGATTGGCCAAGATCCAAACCTCAGATGACAGCAGATGCTGGGGAGGATGTGGAGAAAGAGGAACACTTCTACACTGTTGGTGGGGTTGTAAACTGATACAACCACTCTGGAAATCAGTCTAACGATTCCTCAGAAAATTGGACATATTACTACCTGAAAATCCAGCTGTTCTGCTTCTGGGCATATGCCCCAGGGACACTCCAATATACAACAAAGATGCATGCACTACAATGTTCATAGCAGCTCTATGTATAATAGCCAGAAGCTAGAAAGAACCCAGATGTCCTTCAGTAGATGAATGGACACAAAAATTGTGGTACATTTACACAATGGAGTACTACTCAGCTAACAGAAACAATGACTTTATGAACTTCTTAAGAAAATGGATGCATCTAGAGAATATCATCCTGAGTGAGATAACCTAGTCACAAAAGAACAGACATAATAGGCAGTCACTGATAATGGGATACTAACCTTAGAAAGCTCTGAACACTCCAGAAACAACTCACAGACTGTGTGAAGTTCAAGAAAAAAAAAAAAAAAAAGAAAGAAAAAGTAAAAAACCATTATGCTCAATCCTTACACACCAAGAAAACTTTGAATAATTCTGGGTTACATCCTGTTTTACATGTACTTTTTGCTCATTGTAACTAGTAAGACCTTAATGCACAGTATCAAACCTTTGAAATAAAAAAAAGCCAAGCACTGACAAAAATGTATTCCTATACTTTAATGCAAAAATGCTTAAAATTTGTTCATTTATCTTATTTCTTTAAAATAAAGTTCGTCAAAAAATAAAATAAAATAAAATAAAATAAAATTTATCCCAATTTAAAAAAAAAAAAAAAAAGACAGGGTTTCTCTTTGTAACAGCACCCCTGTCTTGGAACTCACTTTGTAGACCAGGAAGGCCTTCAACTCAACAGAGATCCACCAGCCTCTGCCTCCCAAGTGTTGGGATTAAAGTTGTATGCTTCTCCACCTGGCTCTGGAAAATGGTTTCAGTAACCCAATCTGCTGGTGGCACGAACCAGATGAATTTCCCAAGCCTCAAACTCATGCCTCAAGGTCTGCCCTGGCTGCATTGTGCTCTATCTTTAGGTTCTCCAAGGCCAGACACCCGCAGCCATCAGCAACCACCAATTTGGAGATGCCTTGATCAAGAAATTTTTACTACAAGAAATCAGTTTGTTTTTTTTTTTGTCCAATGAAAAAACTCACTGGATAAATTGATTTGCTACCAGGACTGATGAATTACCTTTGATCCCAGGCAGACAGAATGAGAAAACTGACTCAGAAAAATGGATGGACACACACGTAAATAAAAAATGCAATTTTAAGAAGTTCCTATTGCTTATTAACTAACACTTTTGCTGCCTCTGACAGGGAGAGTGAATAGGCTGGGGAAAAGCTGACCAGCTGGCAGGACTGTGAGACTTGAATGGAATCCATGCTTCTAAATGTAATGTGCAGTTTTTCTCTTCCAGTCATGTTCAGCTACACAAAAGAAAATGCAGTAGATAAATGCTGACTGTAGTTTCGGTTTTGCCTTCACACATCAAGACTCTGGAGAGGAAGCTGAGGAAATACCTAATGGTATGATCAGTGACTGAATATGTAATCTGGGGCCATTAGACAGTGGAAAAACCAGCACATCACAATTCCCAAAGAAAGAACTGATTAGGATCTAGGACAAGTTAGTAAAAAGTACAGGAGGGAGTGGTTTGAGCAAGCCATGTATGAGGGGGCAGCAATATGGGTCAGTGGTTAAGGGTGCTTGCTGCCAAGCCTGATGACCTGATTCTGACCTCTGAATTTACTTAACACACACACACACACACACACACACCCCTCAAATAAATATTAAAAAGAGATTGGTGTATTAATTTGAGTCAATTGAGGGTTATCTAAGTCATGGTTTCTATTCCTGCACTAACATTATGACCAAGAAGCAAATTGGGGAGGAAAGGGTTTATTCAGCTTACACTTCCACATTGCTGTTCATCACCAAAGGAAGTCAGGACTGGAACTCAAGCAGGTCAGGAAGCAGGAGCTGATGCAGAGGCCATGGAGGGATGTTACTTACTGGCTTGCTTCCCCTGGCTTGCTCAGCCTGCTTTCTTATAGAACCCAAGTCTACCAGCCGAGGGATGGCACCACCCACAATGGGCTGGGCCAGGGATGTCTCCACCCACAATGGGTTGGGCCCTCCCCCATGATCACTAGTTGAGAAAATGCCTTACAGTTGGATCTCATGGAGACATTTCCCCAACTGAGGCTCCTTTCTCAGTGATAACTCCAGCTTGTGTCAAGTTGACAAAGAACCAGCTAGTACAAGGGTTTACCAACTTTTAGGAATAAGATCTAAGTGAAGAATGATCAGAGTAAAAGAGGTGACTGGGAGGCTGGGGGTCAAGGCACAGCAATCATGTGACTAGTAAAATCAATGAGACAGCACACATGTCCCCCTAATACTCAGGAGTCTGAGGCTGGAACATTGCAAAATTGAGGTTAGCCTGGACTACATAACAGGACCTTGCCTCGGAGTATAAACAAACAAGTGGAATCATAGCAGGAGTAACAATGTATCAGCCTTTAATGTGGCCAGGAGACAAGGGTGACCTTGGTTGCCTTAAGGTTTCTTACTCTGAAATCTGAGCAGTAACTTGTAACAATATTTTGCTTTAATTCACTGAGGGTGTTAACCTTGAACTTGAGCTCATTAATCTTAAGTTACAAAGTGATGTTTTACAATATTTGACTCTTATATCATCTTTTAAAAGTGCCATTACTTGAGTGAGAATAGGGTGTACTTAGATAATAGCACCAGTGCCACATACTGTGGGGGTGAAGAGGACAACCTGCAGATATTTCTCTTGTTCCACCATACAAATCCCAGGAATGGACTCGGCAAGCTTTGGGCAAGTGCGTTTGCCTGATGAGCCATCTGCCAAGTGGATTTTATTGGGTTTTAATGGATGACAAAAACTTAGATTGGAGCCCACACAGACTAAAGATGGTGGCCTGGATGAGGCCAGTGTTATAAAGAAGAGCAAGAAGAGGGAAGAATGTTTAGAAAGTCAAACCCATGGGGCCCTGTATTCCATCCTTTCCTTACCACCTAAACCAAACTCCATGGAAATGACCCCAGGGAGGGTTTCAACCTAGGCCTGCTGGTGTGGACCTCATTCCAGCAATGAGGCTAAAGCAGGAGCTCACTGTGAGTTTGAGCCCAACAATTAGCAAACAAACCCCAAAAGGTTAATAGACACACCTTTGTTGTTGTTAACAGACAGCTTACATTCTCATCATTTTAAGTGCATGGTCCCATGGCCCAAATATATTTGCAATGTTCATATCCATCACTACTTAGGTCTCAATAATTTTACCACTCAAAGCATCAGCCTCACACCATGTACTAAGTCTATTCTTGTCTTTCTCTAGGCTCCAGCAACTGCTCGCCCCCTTCCAGTCACCACAGATGCATTTATTCCAGTATTACTGGCACAGAAAGGTAACACAGCTGCCCAACTCATTTTCACATATGGTGTTTTTAAGATGGATCCAGGGAGGAGCACAAGCACTACATTCCCTTTATGGCTGAGTGATCGTGTGCACACACCACAGTTGCCTCCTGATTGGGGTGCAAAGTTTTCAACTACTCTGAGTAAAGATGCTGTAAGCACTTGCAAGCATATTTTCTTCTTTTGATAATTGGTGACTGATAGTAAGGCCTTGCATCAGCTAGGTAAGCATTCTCGCACTGAGCGACATCTACAGTTTTTACAATTTTTTTAATATCATTTTTTTCTACTTTCTTGGATATGTATTTAGAACTTCTAGATTATTGAGTAGTCCTGTCTAAATATTTTGTTTTTCTTATTTCTATGTGTGTAATATGCTAAACATCTAAATGATCTAATATTTGTACCCATAAAGGCATAGGTGTAAACTGAGATGAAAACCTGCTAGCTCAGTGATGTAACCATATTTTAACTATATACAAAATACCGATTTATAATCCTGATTTTATAAAGAACTAAGCTACTAGCTCATTAGAAATCTCTTTCTTATTCTAGCTAGTCAACATTTCCCTTGAGCTCCTCCAAGCCCAGGAGGACTCATCTCCTTCCTAAAATATTGTTTTACAGCTGTCCTGCCAGCTGCTTCTCTGTTTTTGAAAACTCAAAGAGAAAGTCCTTACCTCTTACCTGGAGCTCCTCCCATGAAAGGTCTTCTATGGCAAAAGAGATAGCTCTCAGTGGTCCGATTGCTTATCCAAACCCTCCTAGCTCCTCCCCTCATGCTGAATCATGTCACCATCAAATTGGTGGTGGTGGTGGTGGTAGAGTTGGTAGTGGTGGAGGTGTTGAAGGTGGTGGTATTTGTGTTTAATAAAAAAGAAATAAAGATTCAGGATATATCTGGTAGAGTATGGTATGGTGAGGTGGAAGGAGCTTCCTCTGTAGGCCCAAGCTGAGGCCGACCTTCCCGAGGTACCAGCAATATGAGGGATATAGTACAAAATAGAGTTTATTTAGGGCACGGGGAGAAAAGTTGGGGAGTAGAGGCAGACTGAGAGAGAGAGAGAGAGAGAGAGAGAGAGAGAGAGAGAGAGAGAGAGGGAGGGAGGGAGGGAGGGAGGGAGAGAGAGGCAGAGACAGAGAGAGAGACAGAGAGAGAGAGACAGAGAGAGAGAGACAGAGAAAGAGAGAGAGAGAGACAGAGAGAGAGAGAGAGAGAGAGAAAGAGAGGGAGGGAGGGAGGGAGGGATGGAGGGAGGGAGGGAGGGAGGAAGGGAGAAGAGGCTGGCCAGGAACACTTGGAGAGAGGGGAAGGGAATGCTTCGGGTAAGAGAGTAGGAGGGTGAGGAGGGCAAACAGCCCCCTTTGATTTAGAGTCAGCCATACCTGACTGTTGGCCAGGTAACTGTGGGGCAGAGCCTAGAAGGAATGCTAACATTCCTCTAATGGTTTAATTAAAAAACTTCCTGCTGACTTTGGGGCATGTCTCTGGGAAATGTAAGAAAATTAGTTACATTACAGGGATGTTGGTCAGTCTTAGCAGAGTTGGCTCATTTCTTGCTGTCCAGGGTCTGTGGAACTATCTGTAGGTAAGAAAGAACAAGTCCAGTACACACACACACACACACACACACGTTTGGGAGAAAACAATTTTTCTTAGGTGTATATTTGAAACCCTTAGTTCTTGGTGGTGGGGGTGAGGGGAGTCCCAATCCCAGGGCACAGCAGAGGAATCTCACCCTATGGAATAGGTAGCAAGTGGGAATTTAGGCTATTGATCGGCAGGTGTATTTACCTGGATGGAGTTTATTTGGTCTAAGAGAGGTAGATCTGAGTGGGTTTCCTGTAGCTTATAAGTTTACAAAAGAGATAAATTTGTTAGCAACATGATAATTTTTAATGATGAACTTAAAGAAACAAAAAAAGTTTCATGAAGCAGAAGGGGTAAGAAGGGCCTCTTTCTTCTGTGTAGGAGACTGAATAGCTTAATGAGGAAAGACAAAGGAAACTCAAAACCTTGACCCTGTGACTATGGTGATAGTTGATCATAGACTTAAAATGAGAAATACCTCAAGTCTATAGTTAAATTATAATCAAAGGGAAACTTGTATTTGTAACTATGATAACTGTAGTATAGATTTAGCATGAGAAACACTTAAGTTTAAAGTTAAAAGAACTGGTAATTATAGAAGTGGATTGTATAGTGGAACATATAGTGAACAGTGGAATGCTTTAGAGTTAGGCTAATTTATAAGAACTATAATGTGAGGACAATGGGTGGAATGGCCATTTCTAGTTGTCAACTTGACTTTATCAGGAATGACCTACAATCCAGAATTGGAAGGCTCACCTGGGATCCTGACCTTGAGGCTGGGAGATACAAGTTTCTGACCTGGATCTTGGCTTGGAGATCGTGAGGCATAGTGGCTATGAATCCCGGGACACTAAGGCAAGGAGATCTCTGAGTTCAAGGTCATCTGGGACAAAGCAAGTCCCAGATCCAGGTGTGGTGGGACACACCTTTCATCTGGGCCACACCTTCTGCTGGAGACCTACATAAGGACACTGGAAGAAGGAAAACTCTCCTTCACCTGCCTGCCTGGTGTGACTGAGCACCTGCTAGATCCTTGGACTTCCATTCTCAGCTTCTGATGACCATTGTTGGGGAGTTGGACTACAGACTGTAAGTCACCAACAAATGCCCTTACTATATAGTTCTGTGACTCTAGAGAACCCTGATTAATACAGTGGCATAGCGAGGAGAGGAAATATGAAGCATTTAGTCACTGTGAGCTGAGTTTGGATAAGGAAGTCATGTTCCCTGTAGCTTTTCGATACCCCACCTAAACTCTGGGAACAGGCCCATGCCACCAGCCCCCACTCACTTTTCCTTGTATCAGTGGATAAAACACACACACATTTGTTTGTTTTCAACTTGCTCTCTTAGCACCATTGCTGGGCAGTGAGAAACTCCCGCTGCTAGCAAGCCCTCATCAATTCTCTTACTTCTGCATCTCCCGCCTGCACCAGACCTTAGTGCCCAGTTATATCTAGTCCCTGACCACCTACCTGGAGGAGCGGCCTGTGTGGCCACTTTGTTTTGAGTTCTCAAATGACTGGAGGACTTTTCTCCATCAGAAGCATGGCGAACTTGTCTCTCTTGGGCCCTTGTGTCACTCCGCTTGTTTCCAGGGACCGCAGCAATTGGTCCATTGCTTCTTTACTGACAGATCAAGAACCAATAGGGGAACATGACAGCATCAGAACCACCCCTACAAGTAACAGAAGGTTATGTCTGAGAAATCTTACATCTGAACTTGTGTATCTTTAATTGTGATGTCTGTGTGCAAGGCACACCTGTCTGACATTGATAAGAGATCTGCCAGTCTTAGCTAGTTAACAAATTAACTAATGAACTAATAAGCTGGTAGATTCTTTAGGGTAAGGAGTTAGAAGTCTGTTTTCTGGCTGTAAATTTATAGTAACCTTAGCAGTCAATGTACACACACACACACACACACACACACACACACTTTATTGGTCTTTTCAAAACAAATGGTTTTTTCATTGATCTCGTTTTTCTACTTCATCTATCTCTGTTCTGATCTGAATTATTTTCCCCTTGGCTGGGTATCAGGTAGGTTGTTGACTGTGAGCTTTTAAAGGGATTCGAAGCTGTAAACTTTTTTGAGCACTGTTCCTTGTGCTCCATAAGTTGTGGTATGTTTTCTTTTCTACTAGGACTGATGTATATTCTATTTTTTTCATATTTTCTTCTTTAATCTACTGCTTAAGGAGGTTCTACCTTCAACTCTATTTCACGGTGGTCTGAGAAGATACGTAGTATGATTTCAATCTTATAGAACTTGAGGGGTTTTTTTTGGACCAATATATACCATATTTATGAAGAACATTCCATGTGTATGCATTTTGGGACTATCTGTTTCTGTAGCTTGAATGGCTCTGAAAAATTCAGGTTTTGGTGCTGGAGAGATTGTTCAGCAGTTCAGAGCATTTGCTCTTCTTCCAGAAGACTCCGTTTCAATTTCCAGTGCCCACATAGCAGTTCAAAACTCTTTTTATCTCTAGACTTAAGGGACTGGACAGCATCTCTTGCCTCCACAGGCACCACACATACAGTGCACAGACATAAATGCAGACAAGAGCCTCAAAACTATGAAATAAATAATCTTTTAGAATATGGGTGTTGATACTTTCGAATTACTACAACGTGTACTAGAAGGCATTAAAGGTGAGAGCATTCCTTCTCTTGTGATTACTGGCAGGTCCATTTGCCTTTCCTCTTTCGTTATGCAAACATACAGCTTTTTTCTCCTGTGACAGATGCATAAGGTACCACCACCAGAACAGAGCACAGCATTGGTCAGGCCATCAGATCTGCGTACTCAGTGACACAGCATACCAACATATCTAGACAACTGTCTATCTGCCCTTATGAATGGCTTTTTTAAGTACTGTCATGAGGATTTAAGGTACTGCCTAGTGTCTGTCAAGCTGAGGCAGTACTGGCCATGTCCCCTCACATCCTCTCAGTAGCCCTTGGAGGCCAGGTACTAGGAACAATGTTTTTTTTTTTTTTTTTTTTTTCCTGGAATTGTCTTCAAGTGTCCCTTTCACTTGAAGAGCGTTTCCATTATAGAGGATTCTTTGTTTACAGTTTTTTCCCTGCAGCCTCACTGTCTTCCTGTGCCTTCTGATGATTGGTTCAGCTAGGAATTGTACTGAGAATTCTGGAGGGAACAAGTCACTTCTCTTTGGTGCTCTTAGACTGTGCTCTAGGTCCTCGAGTTTGACAGTTTGATTACCACATGAGCTGGCATGGCTTTGAGTTTATCCTGCCTGACACTGGGATTCTTGGAGATGCAGATTTAGTATTTCACCATGTGTGGAGTACGTCCAGCCTAATGTCTGCTGCAGTGACCTCTCCAACCCAAAGAAGCCCATGCAAAGAAAAGCAAACTCAGTTAATATGAATACAAGCTTGTGCCTGGATTGCGCAGATCGACCACTGCATTACTCTGTTCCCCAGCTATGAGATCCATTATAACTTGTGCTTTCTCCAGGCCACGAGCTTCAACTCTGTGTTCCTTCAACCTCTTCTTCCTCCCTCTCCCTCCAACTCTTTAGTTCCACCTTCCTTTCCTCTGCCCAATCACTGGCTCTAGTCTTTATTTTACAAATTAAAATGGGGAGAAGGTTCACTTGAATTCACCTGAGTGTGTGACTAGACAGCCCTTCTTGGGGAAGTGGAGTTAGCATTCAAATACAAACAGCACCAGGCCAACCCACAAGTCTTTTATTGGTCTTTCTTGCTCTCCCAATGGGCCCCCTCATATATAATGGTATGCTGTGTGGTGGCCCACTAGCCTCTGAGGGTCTGTTCATTTTTACTCATTTTATTCATTCTTTTTCCTTTCTTTGTCTTTAAAATCAGCAATCTCAAACAACTTATCTCAACTTTGGCAAATTCTCTATTCTGACTGTTCCAGTGTACAGTGAAATTCCTATGGTAGATTTTCCTTGATGATATAGCTGTGTTCAATGCCAAAATTTTTATTTGGTTCCTTGTCTGGCTTTGGTCTCTTTATGAATATTTGCAATGGTTATGACGTTGTCCATTTGATTCACATTAGTTCCTTGATCATCACCTACATTAGCTCTTGCAGGATTTAAAAGATTCAGTGGAAGACCCAGGTATGGTGGGACAAACACGTTTTTAACCGTAGCGATTGAAAGGTATGGGGAGATAGACCAGAAGTCAAAAAGCCATTCTTACCTACATAGCAAATTTGAGGAGGGGCTGGAGAGATGGCTCAGTGGTTAAGAACACTGACTGCTCTTTAGAGGTCCTGAGTTTAAATCCCAGCAACCATATGGTGGCTCACAACCATCTGTAATAGGATCTGATGCCCCCTTTGGTGTGTCTGAAGACAGCTGCAATATATATATATATATACATATATATATATATATATATATATATATATACATATATATATATATATATATATATATATATATATATATATATATTTAAAACAAAAAAGAAAATTTGAGGAGAAACAGAGAGATGTGCGAAAAAGAAAGACGTGAGGCTCAATCTGAAAAAGAAACAGACAAAACAAAAAAACAAAAAAACAGCTATGGAAGGTCTACATAGTATTTTAAATTCTCTCCTTCAGGGATGTCTCATTCCCGTTCACTTGTGTATGGGTCATACTTTGTCTTACACTTGCTCAGAAAGGCGTCAGGAAGGGGATAGAGAAATGACTCATCAGTTAAAAGTATCTGCTTCTCTTGCAGATCTCAGAGGGACTCTGACAACCTCTTCTGGTCGCTGTGGACACCTCTGTGCAGGCAGTACACACAAGGAGGCACACATGTTCCCGGAATTACAAAAGGAAGTCTTCATTATGAACAATACCTTTTGAACACACTGTGAACATGACTCTCAGACTCCCCTCCAGGTTTTGTTGCTGACGTTCACCGCATTGATTATTATTTGTTCAGTGGTTTTTGGATCATTGTGCATCTGTGGAATTGCTGTGCTGTTGACCCAATGGTCACTTAGCATCTCAGCATATTTCCTTCAGCTTCTGCAATAAAAACAAAAGAAAGTCTCTGTCAATAGGCTGTTTGCATGATAGCATGCTTCCTGAAGTGAGCCTGCATTCTAGGCAGAAGGGAGGGTTAGAATCAGAACTCTTGGTCTGATGGAGCCTCAAACTTGCTGCACAGGAATTGATGACCTTGAACTCTGGTCCTTTTGTTTCCATTTGGCCAGTGCTGAGAATCCAGCACAAGCCACTGTGTCCAAGGTAAGAGCGGGAGCTTTAGAAACTCATCAAAATACCTAACCTAACCATTTTCTATCTGAGCCACTTCTGATGTGTCTCATGTATTTTTTTTTAAATCCCAGCCACAATTGTTGTCTAGGTGGCAATAAATAATATACATGCCTGATATACATTCTGAGTGAAGAGTCAGCTCTGTTTCCGGACAGACTTGGAAAAAGCTATTTTTTTTCCAAAGCAAGCACTTTGCAGCAGTCCTCGAAAGCAGTAAACCACCACAATTCTTTGAGAACAAGGTCTGTTCTTCGTTCTGAGACCCCAGAAATGCATCTGTTATATTCAACTGGTAAATAAGGGACAAAGAGACAATGGATATAAGCCAAACAACTCTGCTCTGAGATTTAGTCAGCAGAAGTCCATATGACCGTGATTTTGATAACTTTTGCTAGTTTATTCATATGGAATACATTGTACCACAGAAGTGATAGGACAAGTTTGTGCAAGGGAGTACAAAGGGTGTGTCAGATATCCTGAGATCAAGCAGGAAAAGAATGCCCAGTAAATATAGATATAACAAAATCACTGGCAACCCTAAAATTTCTTTTCTTGGGGGCTGGAGAGAAGGCCAAGGATATGCAGTGACTTCCAGAGTAACAGAGTTCTGTCCCCAAACATTATGCAGTTTAGAATCACCTGTAACTCAGCTCCAGGTGACCTGACACTCTGGACACAACACTGACATGCATATACATACACCTACACACACACACACACACACACACACACACACACACACACACACACACACACTCACACACACACACACACATACACACACACTCTGGGCAGGATGAGTCTCAGCTGTAAAGGACTGTTTGTATACATGTTTTGCATCTTTTAGGACTGACTGCTAAATGTCTATATGAGCCCTCCTTTCAGGTATTACTGAAAAGCATATGAGAGACACAAAGAGCTACTGCCCACCTCCCTCTGAAGCAGCCTCAGGAAAAGGCAGCATCCTGAGGCAATCTGCATTGGTAATGGCATAGAGGCTTATGTCTGACTCATCTGAAGTAAGAACTGAAAAAAGCCTGTGAGAACCACAGACAACACTTACAGGAAGTCTGGCTGACTCGAGGAACTAGACAGCCTAAGGCAAGGAAGGTGGGGCCAAGGAATTTCTTTCAAGTAGGGTTCAGAAAAAGAAATCAGATGAAATGGAAAAGAAATTAACAAATCAGCAAGAAAAGGGACAATCCTTACAGATAACTGAAAGTGTGTAAGGAGAGGGAAAATGGAGAAAATGACCTTAGCAATAGTGAGCCTAGAGAGGCAGTAGCCTCATAACTGGTTTTCTTCATCCTTCCTTCACCCCCCAGTAGCGCTCAGCTCTGTATCTAGCAGTGTCTGCCTGCATGTTGCTATGCTTCCCACCAGGACAATGGACTAAACCTCTGAAGCTGTAAGACAGCCCCAATGAAATGTTTTCCTTTGTAGGAGTTGCTGTGGTCATGGTGCCTCTTCATAGCCATCAAACCCTACGGCAAAAGTTGGTACCAGGGTCTGAGGTGCTGCTGTGATAGGCCTGACTGTGGTTTTGTTTGGAGAAATGGAGACTTTGGATTAGAAAAGCAGTTGAACACTTTAAGTGGCACTTAATGGGCCATTTTAGTAGAAGCAAGGGATACAGTGGTGCTGAGGGTGATTTGAACTGGGCAGGCCTCTTTCCTCAAGAGATTTCAGAGGAAAAGGAAATGTTATTATGTATCCTGGAGATTGTAATATTTTAATGAAAAATACCAGACTCTGTCCCTGCCCACTCTCTACTGTCCAGTTGTGTGTTCCCTTGACATCGACCTACACACCTAGACACATAGAGGCAACAATGCCTTCAAGGGATGAACAGGCCAAGGAGTTGGAAGCTCAACCGGAGAAACTCATGGGACATAATAATCCCAGCATAAAAATGGTGTGCAATGGAGTGCTTAACGGGCTCAGGCCACTTGGCTCTCACCAGCTAACAAGTGAACTGGGAGGCTTGCTAACCCGTTAATGTCCATTAGAGTACAGAGAAAGCCATTTGGCTCTTAGAACTCGTGGAATATTAAAGATCAATTCAAAGGTAAGTAAGTGTTCTTGATAAATGTCCTGCTTCCTTTAGCTGGAGACAGTCTGGCAGGATGTTGCATTTCCTGTCCATGATTCCATTGTTGATGCTGTTGTCATTCCAAACACTCAAATTGAAGGGCCCAGTTTAATATCACAAACTCCATTTTGCTTTCAGACTCCATTTTGACAATTAAGTTGCCCTCTGAATGAACCCAGCTGCTGGGAAAAAAAAAAACCCAACTTGTTCCAAGAGCCATATCACCCTGGTAACAATCACAATCCCCCAGGGCAAATAGCCATTCCATTCCCAGGACTCAAAGGGAGGGACCTTAGATGAAATGCCCTACAGTGGGGAGAGGGAACTTGTAGTGTCCAGTAGAAAGACAGGTCATCAAGTGAAGAGATGAGGTTTCCATCCCACAGTCCAAAATTCTGACTCAGAATTGTTCCTGTCTAAAAGAACTGCAGGGACAAAAATGGAGAAGAGACTGAGGGAAAGGCCCAAATTGGGACCCAGCTCAAGGGGAGGCCCCAAGCCCTGACACTATTACTGATGCTATGGTGTGCTTACAGACAGGAGCCTAGCATGGCTGTCCTCTGAGAGGCCCAACAAGCAGCTGACTGAGACAGATATAAATACTTACACCCAAACATTAGACTGAAGTCGGGGTCCTCTGGTTGAATTAAGAAAAGACTGGAAGAAGCTCAGGAGGAGGGCCACCTCATAGGAAAACCAGCAGTCTCAACTAACCTGGACCCCTGAGATCTCTCAGACACTGAGCCACCAACCAGGCAACATACACGAGCTGGTCTGCCCTCCCTCACGGTCTCCCAACACACATATACAGCAGAGGACTGCCTGGTCTGGCCTCAGTGGGAGAAGATGCACCCGACCCTGAAAGACTTGACTCCAGGGAGTGGGAAGGCCTGAAAGGGGCAGGGTGGAGGGGATGCCTTGGAGATAAGGGAGAGGAGAAATAGGATTAGGAACTGTGGGAGGTGGACCTGGAGGGGGAAAATTATTGGACTAAAAAAATAAGTAATAAAAAAGAACGAAGAAAAGGAAGGATGGAAGGAGGGAGGGAGGGAGAAATGATGGAATGAGGGAGGGAAAGAGAAAGGAAGGAGAATAAGAGGGAGGGAGGGGAGAGAGGAAGCAAGAGAGAGAGGAAGGAAGGAGGGAAGAGAGGAAAGGAGGAAGGAAGGAAGGAAGATAGGGAGGGAGGAAGGAAGAAAGAAAGGAAGGGAAGGAGGGAGGAAGGAAGAAAGGAAGGGAGGGAGGGGGGAGGAAGAAACACTTCCTCCATATAGGAAAATCACTTGGAGCCTTTGTTGGCCACAAGATGGCAGTGTAAGGAGACTTTTGCTTGTTCTGTCCTGAGCTTCCTTGTGACACAAGAAAACCCACAGAATCAACTAATTTAGGCTCATAGGGGCTCAGAGACTGAAGTGACATCAGGGACTCTCAGTCCTGACCGAGACCCTCTGCACATATATTGTACAACTTAGTGCTCTTGTGGGATGCCTAGTCGTGGGAGCAGGGGCTGTCTCTGACTTCTGCCTGCTTTTGGGAACCTTTTCCTCCTCTTGCCTTAATGAGAGGAGGTACCTAGTCCAATTGTAATGTTATATGCCCTATTGGGTTGATATCTCTGGAAGGCCTGCCCTTTTCTGAAGGGGCGGTGGGAGGAGAGAAGGTAGGGGAAATTGTAACTGGGAGGCAATATATGAGAATTAATTATATCAAAAGAGCTTACTTGTAACTGAAATAAAGTTTATTATAGGAAAGGAAGGGAGGAAGGAAGGAAGGATGGAAGGAAGAGAGAGAGAAAGAGAGAAGGGGAGGGAGGGAGGAAATAAAGAAGGGAGAAAGAAAGAAAGAGGAAAGGAAGGAAAGAAAGAAAGCTAGGACAGCAAGCCACAAGGAGCAAGAAAGCACGAAAGAAAGAAAGAAAGAAAGAAAGAAAGAAAGAAAGAAAGAAAGAAAGAAAGAAAGAACGCTAAGCATCCCACAAGGAGCAAGACAGTAGGCAGCACCCCTCCATAGCTTCTGTATCAGCTCCTGCCTCCAGGTTCCTGTTCGAGGCCCTACATTGCCTGCCCTCAGCAATGGGCTGTGATCTGAGAGTCATGAGGTGAAGTAAACCCTTTCCTACCTAAGCCATGTTTGATCATGATGCTTTATCACAGCAACGAAAACACAAGAGTTTCTTAAGCGTGAATGTCCTACAAGTTTGACTTAAACCTTTGATTACATATGATCCCCACAGACTCACCTGTTCAGTGCTTGGCCCATAGGGAGTAGCACAGTTAGGAGGTGTAGCCTTGTAGGAGAAAGTGTGTCACTGTAGGGGTGGGGAGATTTTGAGGTCTCCTATGCTCAAGGTACACTTAGTGGTACACAGTCTCCTTCTGCTGCCTGTAGATCAAGACAGCACTTTCAGCTCTTTCTCCAGGACCATGCCTGCCTGCATGCCACCATGTTTTCACCATGATGACAAAGGACACAACCACTGAACCTGTAAGTCAGCCCCAATTAAATGGTTTCTGTCATAAGTGTTGCCTTGGTCATGGTGTCTCCTCACAGTAATAAAACCTTAGAACAGAAGTTGGAACTGGCAGAGTCAGGTATTGCTGTAACAGACCTAACCATGTCTTTAGGAAGAGTATTGTGGAAGGACTTTGAAACTTCGGGCTAGAAGAGCCATTGAATGTTGGGAGCTCATTGGGATGTTCTGTAGAAGCTTGGAAGAATGTGGAGAGCCATGCAGAAGATGGTCTCTGGCTTGTGAAGTTTCAGAGGGAAGTTTAAAAACTCTATTAGGGCCAGTTGGTGTTTTTAATTAAGATTCTGTGATTCTGGTTAGAAGCGGCTTAAGAAACAGCTGTGATTAATAAGATCCAAGAGGATCTGTTACCTAGGAATGCATTTATAGTGCTGATGGGTGTGTAAGGCTATATCTACTAGAGTGATGTCTGCCTTAAACTATATAGCTGTGTGTTTATCCAGAGACAGTGAGAGAGGAATGTGTTCAGTGGGGCCAGATACTTAGGTGGGGGGAGGGGCCTAGAAAGACCCAATTCAGCAGGCCTTGTATCTTGGAGTGCATGCACTTTGGAATAGCAATTGATCTTGATACCCCATAGCTTAAGTATCGAGGTGAAAGGAGTGGGGTTGTCAGCAGGGACTGACGCTTAGTGTTTTACATGATGTCATTAAATCCAGTAGGTCCTGGTAAAAAGTGCATGTGAGCTAATGGAGGGGAGAAATGGGCTAGGGCCTGATTCCCATTTTGTATGCACTAGACAATCCTAGTCTTATTAGCTCACACACTGATAGAGTTCAGGTGATGCTGACTACTCCCATTTTTTTCATCCCATAAAAACTTCTACACATCAGGCCCTGCTAGACACTATGCCCCAGGACACCATATCACGTACGCTGCTAGGAATCAGGTTATGCGGAGCACCCAGTCCTCTACAGACCCTACACTCCTCTGCACAGTCCCTAGCCCTCCCTCCCAGCTTCCTCTTCCAGAATAAAGGCACAGAGTCAGCACTTAAACCACCCCACATGCTCTTGCCACACCTTTGACCTTCTCCTCTTTGGGTTTTACAGCTCTTAACTGATTGGCCTTTCTTCCCACCAGGGCAAGCGGAAGCCCCACCAGTCAGCAGATATGCCTGTCTCCCAAACTTCCTCTCCATGGCTCTTGCTTCTGGCTGATGACCTTGTACTCAGGCTACGTGACATCAGAGAAAGAGAAGAGACTCCAGAGCCACAAGCCTGCTTGTCAGAGAAGGAAGGGGGAAGACTGATGCTGCCCTGGAGACCTTCAGGAAGTGGACCACCCCGGACTTGATGCTCCAGCTCAGGCTGGGAACACATTCCTGCTCCTCCCACTAAAACTCAACATGCAGCTGCAGCAGAGGGCCTGGCTCATGTGGAGGGGACTCATCTACAGTTGTCCCTCTGAGACCTGCTGCTTCTGGGACCAGACCTTCACAGAGGACTGTTCTTTCTTGGCTTCCAGGGCCTCCTAGAGCTGATGGTTATGTCTCCCAACCTTCTTGATCAGTATTCTACTGACAATGAGAGAAGCTTCTCCTGCACATTCCCAGACAGGATGCAAATGAAGAAGGTGTGCTGGTAGGCTTGTATCAGTGAGACACACAGCCTGAGTTTGTCCACTTAGAACAGAAGGTGATAGATACAGTGAGCCGTTTGTGGCTTCAGACCATATGTGGCTACTTCCTGTGGCATGCTGGGAACGAGTGTGAGAATAAAGCTATTCTTACAGCAGCCAGCAAACCAACACTGGCTGGCTCTTGTACAAATGCTGCTTTCCTGAGAATTCTCAAGCCACAGACTCATTAATGCATCACTTAGTCCCCAGGTGGGAGTCTCCAGGACTTGATCACCCCCTGCAGGCAACATCTCTGTACAATATGGTAGGGACCAAATCTCAGGTCACTGGAGATCTAAATCCTCCTCCTGCTTTGGCTCCCACAGGTTCCTGTACATCTCACAGTGTACAATGTGCCTAGTCCCTCTCCAAAGGCCGTCATAGTCTTTACAGTCCCAGACTTGCTTCAAAGTCCTTGTTCATCGGCTCCTCTGAGACTCAGTGTAAGCTCTTCCTGTGACCTTCTGTAAAACAGAAGTTACTGATAGCTGTCAAAGGGTTTTATTGCTGTGAAGGGACATCGTGACAATGGAAACTCTTATAAAGGACATTTACTTGGTGCTGGCTTACAGTTTCGGGGGTTCAGTCCATATCAGTCTTCATGCTGGAAGCATGGCACTGTGCAGGCTGACCTGGTACTGGGGGAGCTGACAGTTTTTATCTAGATCTGCAGGCAGCAAAAAGACACTGTGTGCCACACTGGCATAGCATGAGGGTAGGAGTCCTCAAAACCTGCCCCAGCATTGTCACACTTCCTCCAGCAAGGCCACACCTACTCCAGTAAGGCCACACCTCCTAATAGTGTCACTCCCTATTGGCCAAGCATTCATACACGTGAGACTAGGGGGCCATACCTATTCAAACCATCACATTTTCCAAAGCACAGAGGTCCAGAGCAAGCATGTCATCCCAAAATGAGAAGTTAAGGATAGCAAAGTTAGGTAGGTAGACAAAAGCTCCCACAGTAAGATGCCCATCATTTGGGGTATGTGATGGTGTGACTTGTATTCAAAGATCTGTTTGACACTCCTACTTTCTGTGATAACTAGAGCATGTGTATATGTGTGCATGTTTATGTGTGTGCATATGTATGTGTGTGCATGTGTGTATGTATGCATGTGTATATGTGTTTATGTACATGTGTGTATGTGTGTATGTGTGCATGTGTGTGCATGTCTATGTGTGTGCATGTGTGCATGTACATGTGTTTAGTGTGCATGTGTATTTATGTGCATGTGTATATGTGTGCATCTGCACAGAAGCCGGAAGACAACTTTGGTGTCACTGCTAGAGCACCATTCAATCTTTTCTTCTTTATAAGTTTGGAGACAAGTTCTCTTAGTAGCCTGGTACTTACTTGGAAGTCACCAAATATACTAGTCTGTGGGACAGAGCCCTCTGCAAAACTGGGGTTACAGGTATATCCATTGCCACACTGGGTTATTATTTTACATGGATTCTAGGGTTCAAATTCTGGTCCTCATGATTGCAAGGCAAGTATATTTTCTGGTCATTATCTCCTCAGCCCTAAACATAGTTTTAAAGAAACATTAATTGTTCCCAATGCCATGAGGGATGTGTGTCCTCTACCCCTTAGTAGTCATAGCTCTAAGCTGGGACAACACAAGGGATTGTCATTAAAATCACTTGGTGATCATAGTTCTTCAACTCCCTAAGTACCAATGGGTTGCTGGCCTGTGGGCCTTATTCTAGTCTTTGTATTTCTGACTATTCCCAGACACAGTGCTTATGTGTATGAGGATGCTGTTATTTTATTCTGGGAGAAGTGAATGTTGTTAGTGGTGTGGTGCAGAAACATAAAGACCTCCATGAGAACAACCATAGCAGGTAAGTGAGGAACACATCACTTTCACGTGTTCAGTAAATATAAAACTAGTCACACCTACTGAACCAGGAAACAAAGCTATAGCATTTTAGCTTAAAAATATAGACTATAATATATATATATATATATATATATATATATATATATATATATGTGTGTGTGTGTGTGTGCTTTTGCATGTTTATTCACATGCATTCATATAAAATACAAACAAGAGCCCAAAGAGATATGTCAGATTGCTTGTCATTAAGGTGATGACTGATACTTTAACTCGTGAATACTGCATAGTAGTAAAGCATGTATAAGAGACAAAACATGCAGTTTCTTCTCACAGGGATGGGGAACAGTGCGGATTTGAAGTCAGTTTTGTAGGGGGCAACTGGGTTTCCTGAAGGTCGGAAGGACGAGGAGTATGTGGAAGCCCTCTATGAGTTGTTAGATCTTGGGACTACATAGCTGTATGTAGATAACAGAAGGTGAAAGAATTGGTTTGGGGGAAGGCCATGTTTTACCTGATTCAAATCTGGGATGTGGTTCACTTCATTTGATGAAGCTTAGAAGGGATTTCTGGACAGGTTACAAACTCCTCAGTTTCTGGTATCAGAGGATTAGAAATAGTTGAGACAATTCAAAGAGGCTTTGGACAGGACAGAAGGATAAGCTCAGGCTCCAGTGAAGTCTACTCTGTTTCAGAACCATGGTGCCAGGAAGATGCTTGAATAAAGCAGGAAGAACACAGAAAAATGAAGGCTGCTAGAAGCCAAAAGATTGCTTTGAGTAAGGATCTTTCAAGTTTTTCCATTTAAGATCCTTTTTGCCCAAGGAAATTTTTCATTGGCCCAAGGAATACAGAGATATGTAAAATAGATATACAAATCAAATATTTACTAATGATAAATCATAATGAAATCATTAAAATAATTCTTTGTCAAGTTAGTATATTGATAAGATAGATACTCTTGCCTATTTTTCCATGAAGTTTTAATCTAGGCTAAATAATTGATATTGCACGGTATAGGTCATTGTCAACATTTTCAGAACTGACAGATATTTCGATTTTAATATCTTCAAAGACAGTATCACAGCTTTGCGTAAATACATAGTCCAAAATGTTTGAGTTATGTTTCAGACAATTTCATAAATTATTGGGAGTTCTGTCCTAATAAAAAGCCAGGATTAAAGAAAGAAAGCCAGAATTAATTTACCTCATTTTTTAAAATAAAGCTTTAGCCAGTAATTGAGGGAGTAATATTTAAAACTTTCACAATGAGGTCATTACATCTCTAGAGGAGCAGAAAACTGGGCAGAGAAGCAATGCAGGTGGTGATCTGCAGTGCTGTGTAAGCTGAACTGTCTCAGGCTTCACTGACAGATACTGTGTGCAGTGACGTCATGCAGTGCACATGTCATGAGTTCAGAACCACGGCTGCAGTGCAGCTGTCCATCAGCACCACTGAGTGATGCTCAGACTCCTCACACGTGTGGCTTTAAGTTAACTTTAGGTCACTGCATGCTCAGAAATTTTTTACTGTTGCCCATGATTTGTGATCGACCCAGTTATGTGACTCCATGTGCAGTTGTGACCCACCGTCTACACAGCTGCAGTGCAGAGAACAAGTCCCAAAGAGAGAATGTTAAAGGCACAGTGGTTTTCTCTGTGTTTTAAATGTTAGTAATTACTTTACAAAGTGACTGATCTGCTGTGTATGATATTGTGTCTCTCCGGGTTTCCCAAGGGCTTAAGAAACATAGAGAACCACAGAAGAACAACTAAGTGCAGTGTTGTGCTTATCTTTTCTTTCGTTGAAACAAAAAAACTTTACATTTTTATATCTAAAAACTCATTTGGAAGATTTCCACATGTATGTTTACCCGAGAAGAATGATTAAGATTGAGCTTCCATACCTATCATCTTTGTTCCTATGACAAACATGATCTTCCAAATAAACCAATGTTCCAGAAAGGAATGAAAGAGGAAGAAGGTTTCAGACCAAATGAAAATGTTGCAGATAGTACCCTGATGCCCCATCCAGTTCCGGTTGTCAACAGCTACCATTAGTATGGTAGGCTTCATTCATCAGAATTCATGTTACAACCGATACAGATACATCAGAAGCAGCTAAAGGTAGAGACGTTATTGTTCACTTATCTGTATATCTTTAGTTATCATATCTATCATCTATCACTGATCTATATTTGTTTATCTATCTCTCATCTGCCTGTCATATCTACCTATCTACTTACCTACACACCATATCTTTATCATCTCTATCTATATATCTATCTATCTAGCTATCTATCTACTTACTTACATATCACATCTGTCTGTCTGTCTGTCTGTCTTAGTCAGGGTTTCTGTTCCTGTACAAGCATCATGACCAATAAGCAAGTTGGGGAGGAAAGGGTTTATTCAGCTTACACTTCAATATCGCTGTTCATCACCAAAGGAAGTCAGGACTGGAACCCAAGCAGGTCTGGAAGCAGGAGTTGATGCACAGGCCACAGAGGGATGTTACTTACTGGCTTGCTTCCCCTGGCTTGCTCAGCCTGCTTTCTTATAGAACCCAGGTCTACTAGCCCAGGGATGGCACCACCCACAATGGGCTGTGCCCTCCCCCCTTGATCACTAGTTGAGAAAATGCCTTACAGCTGGATCTCATGGAGGCATTTTCTCAGCTAAGGCTCCTTTCTCTATAACCCCAGCTTGTGTCAAGTTGACCCAAAATCAGCCAGTACCCTATCTATCTATCTATCTATCTATCTATCTATCTATCTATCTATCTATCTAACTATCTATCTATCTATCTATCTATCTATCATCTATCTATCATCGATCTAACTATCTATCTATCTATCTATCTAACTATCTAACTATCTATCTATCATCTATCTATCTATCTGTCCTCTAAATTATGGATCCATTTTCTTTTTAAACAAGATCCTATTATATGACCTAGGCTGTGCTTGATGGAATTCATTATGATGTAGGCAAGGTTGGCCTTAAACTCATAGTCATCCTCTTGCCTTGTTCTCCCATTACTGGGAATGCTGGCCTGCCAGGCCTGGCCAGACACTTTTAAACAGTGTGTGGCTTTTAATTAGTTTTTCCTCAGGATTTTGGGTCTCACCAGTATTCTGCTGCCATCTTCTGTCCCAAATTCTTTCTCAGTTTTGATTTCTAAGACTTTGTTATTCTTTCTAACATTTTATAGCTATAGATTTCCTTTCAGTATAATCTTGCACTACTTAAAAAAAAAGGACAATGACTATCACACTGTTGCTTAGAGAGGTCAAGCCTCACGGGACTGTGGACAACCTCGAAATCCCTCACATTCAGCTCTTTATTAATGTTCTTAAAGTCCCTTTCAGAACATTGGGTGACTATGCTCTAGATACATGTATTTAATCTGTGACGTGTATTTTTATTCTGAAAAGAGTCTGTTTCGCACCAGAACCAGATGTGAAGACCCTTTCACTGAAAACTCCATGTTCTTTGGCTTCAGGAAAGAGCCAAATCAAGCTGGGACTGGTCTGGACGCTTCCTTCCTGGTGGCTAGCTTTGCTGACGCTGGGATGTGCTTTGCAGGTTCTGGGAGAGAAAAGCAGGCTTAAGCCAGCTCTGGACCTTGTGTGCTACGTGGCTGACCTGCTGAGCAACATGCCACAGGCCTCATCGTTTTATGACCAGTAAGGGAATAGCCAGCTGCTTTTGACTGGATTTGAAGTCAGCTCCTCTTGGAATTCACACCCTGCATTTGGTAGCCCTTAGCCCTAGGCCCAGCCATGGAAGGCTGTTCTGTTTTGCTAAGTGGTGACACCTACACCTGTGCCTGCGCATTAGTGGTGCTCTCAGCTTTGGTCCCACACTTCTTTTTCAGTTAGTGGGCACTACTGTAGCAGAAACTGGGGGTCAAAGTGCTAAAACTGGGTGACTGTTGAACACTCAGTGCTGAAGAGGACATCAGTATCATTCCAAGACTC